>NC_091309.1:50468895-50511357 GCF_038502225.1 Cherax quadricarinatus | reverse complement strand
GTAAAATATTTACTTACGTTTATCGACCAAAAAATTGTTTTCTCTTCTGGAAAGTTTAAGTGAGTCACTCCCAGCGTGAAGCTGGGAGTGACACACACATCCCAGCGTGAAGCTGGGAGTGACACACTCATCCCAGCGTGAAGCTGGGAGTGACTCACTCATCCCAGCGTGAAGCTGGGAGTGACACACACATCCCAGCGTGAAGCTGGGAGTGACACACTCATCCCAGCGTGAAGCTGGGAGTGACTCACTCATCCCAGCGTGAAGCTGGGAGTGACTCACTCATCCCAGCGTGAAGCTGGGAGTGACTCACTCATCCCAGCGTGAAGCTGGGAGTGACTCACTCATCCCAGCGTGAAGCTGGGAGTGACTCACTCATCCCAGCGTGAAGCTGGGAGTGACTCACTCATCCCAGCGTGAAGCTGGGAGTGACTCACTCATCGCAGCGTGAAGCTGGGAGTGACTCACTCATCCCAGCGTGAAGCTGGGAGTGACTCACTCATCCCAGCGTGAAGCTGGGAGTGACTCACTCATCCCAGCGTGAAGCTGGGAGTGACTCACTCATCCCAGCGTGAAGCTGGGAGTGACTCACTCATCCCAGCGTGAAGCTGGGAGTGACTCACTCATCCCAGCGTGAAGCTGGGAGTGACTCACTCATCCCAGCGTGAAGCTGGGAGTGACTCACTCATCCCAGCGTGAAGCTGGGAGTCACTCACTCATCCCAGCGTGAAGCTGGGAGTGACTCACTCATCCCAGCGTGAAGCTGGGAGTGACTCACTCATCCCAGCGTGAAGCTGGGAGTGACTCACTCATCCCAGCGTGAAGCTGGGAGTGACTCACTCATCCCAGCGTGAAGCTGGGAGTGACTCACTCATCCCAGCGTGAAGCTGGGAGTGACTCACTCATCCCAGCGTGAAGCTGGGAGTGACTCACTCATCCCAGCGTGAAGCTGGGAGTGACTCACTCATCCCAGCGTGAAGCTGGGAGTGACTCACTCATCCCAGCGTGAAGCTGGGAGTGACTCACTCATCCCAGCGTGAAGCTGGGAGTGACTCACTCATCCCAGCGTGAAGCTGGGAGTGACTCACTCATCCCAGCGAGAAGCTGGGAGAGACTCACTCATCCCAGCGTGAAGCTGGGAGAGACTCACTCATCCCAGCGTGAAGCTGGGAGTGACTCACTCATCCCAGCGTGAAGCTGGGAGTGACTCACTCATCCCAGCGTGAAGCTGGGAGTGACTCACTCATCCCAGCGAGAAGCTGGGAGAGACTCACTCATCCCAGCGTGAAGCTGGGAGTGACTCACTCATCCCAGCGTGAAGCTGGGAGTGACTCACTCATCCCAGCGTGAAGCTGGGAGTGACTCACTCATCCCAGCGTGAAGCTGGGAGAGACTCACTCATCCCAGCGTGAAGCTGGGAGTGACTCACTCATCCCAGCGTGAAGCTGGGAGAGACTCACTCATCCCAGCGTGAAGCTGGGAGTGACTCACTCATCCCAGCGTGAAGCTCGGAGTGACTCACTCATCCCAGCGTGAAGCTGGGAGTGACTCACTCATCCCAGCGTGAAGCTGGGAGAGACTCATCCCAGCGTGAAGCTGGGAGTGACTCACTCATCCCAGCGTGAAGCTGGGAGTGACTCACTCATCCCAGCGTGAAGCTGGGAGTGACTCACTCATCCCAGCGTGAAGCTGGGAGTGACTCACTCATCCCAGCGTGAAGCTGGGAGAGACTCACTCATCCCAGCGTGAAGCTGGGAGTGACTCACTCATCCCAGCGTGAAGCTGGGAGTGACTCACTCATCCCAGCGTGAAGCTGGGAGAGACTCACTCATCCCAGCGTGAAGCTGGGAGTGACTCACTCATCCCAGCGTGAAGCCGGGAGTGACTCACTCATCCCAGCGTGAAGCTGGGAGTGACTCACTCATCCTAGCGTGAAGCTGGGAGAGACTCACTCATCCCAGCGTGAAGCTGGGAGTGACTCACTCATCCCAGCGTGAAGCTGGGAGAGACTCACTCATCCCAGCGTGAAGCTGGGAGAGACTCACTCATCCCAGCGTGAAGCTGGGAGTGACTCACTCATCCCAGCGTGAAGCTGGGAGTGACTCACTCATCCCAGCGTGAAGCTGGGAGTGACTCACTCATCCCAGCGTGAAGCTGGGAGTGACTCACTCATCCCAGCGTGAAGCTGGGAGAGACTCACTCATCCCAGCGTGAAGCTGGGAGTGACTCACTCATCCCAGCGTGAAGCTGGGAGTGACTCACTCAACCCAGCGTGAAGCAGGGAGAGACTCACTCATCCCAGCGTGAAGCTGGGAGTGACTCACTCATCCCAGCGTGAAGCTGGGAGAGACTCACTCATCCCAGCGTGAAGCTGGTAGTGACTCACTCATCCCAGCGTGAAGCTGGGAGTGACTCACTCATCCCAGCGTGAAGCTGGGAGTGACTCACTCATCCCAGCGTGAAGCTGGGAGTGACTCACTCATCCCAGCGTGAAGCTGGGAGTGACTCACTCATCCCAGCGTGAAGCTGGGAGTGATTCACTCATCCCAGCGTGAAGCTGGGAGTGACTCACTCATTCCAGCGTGAAGCTGGAAGAGACTCACTCATCCCAGCGTGAAGCAGGGAGTGACTCACTCATCCCAGCGTGAAGCCGGGAGTGACTCACTCATCCCAGTGTGAAGCTGGGAGAGACTCACTCATCCCAGCGTGAAGCAGGGAGTGACTCACTCATCCCAGCGTGAAGTTGGGAGAGACTCACTCATCCCAGTGTGAAGCTGGGAGAGACTCACTCATCCCAGCGTGAAACTGGGAGAGACTCACTCATCCCAGCGTGAAGCTGGGAGAGACTCACTCATCCCAGCGTGAAGCTGGGAGAGACTCACTCATCCCAGCGTGAAGCTGGGAGTGACTCACTCATTCCAGCGTGAAGCTGGGAGAGACTCACTCATCCCAGCGTGAAGCTGGGAGTGACTCACTCATCCCAGCGTGAAGCTGGGAGAGACTCACTCATCCCAGCGTGAAGCTGGGAGTGACTCACTCATCCCAGCGTAAAGCTGGGAGTGACTCACTCATCCCAGCGTAAAGCTGGGAGAGACTCACTCATCCCAGCGTGAAGCTGGGAGTGACTCACTCATCCAAGCGTGAAGCTGGGAGTGACTCACTCATCCCAGCGTGAAGCTGGGAGAGACTCACTCATCCCAGCGTGAAGCTGGGAGTGACTCACTCATCCCAGCGTGAAGCTGGGAGAGACTCACTCATCCCAGCGTGAAGCTGGGAGTGACTCACTCATCCCAGCGTGAAGCTGGGAGTGACTCACTAATCCCAGCGTGAAGCTGGGAGTGACTCACTTATCCCAGCGTGAAGCTGGGAGTGACTCACTCATCCCAGCGTGAAACTGGGAGTGACTCACTCATCCCAGCGTGAAGCTGGGAGTGACCCACTCATCCCAGCGTGAAGCTGGGAGAGACTCACTCATCCCAGCGTGAAGCTGGGAGAGACTCACTCATTCCAGCGTGAAGCTGGGAGTGACTAACTTATCCCAGCGTGAAGCCGGTAGAGACTCACTCATCGCAGCGTGAAGCCGGTAGAGACTCACTCATCGCAGCGTGAAGCTGGGAGAGACTCACTCATCCCAGCGTGAAGCTGGGAGAGATTCACTCATTGCTTGGAGAAGCTGGGAGAGACTCACTCATCCCAGCGTGAAGCTGGGAGAGACTCATTCATCCCAGCTTGAAGCTGGGAGAGACTCTTTCATCCCAGCTTGAAGCTGGGAGAGACTCACTCATCCCAGCGTGAAGCTGGGAGAGACTCACTCATCCCAGCGTGAAGCTGGGAGAGACTCACTCATCCCAGCGTGAAGCTGGGAGAGACTCACTCATCCCAGCGTGAAGCTGGGAGAGACTCACTCATCCCAGCGTGAAGCTGGGAGAGACTCACTCATCCCAGCGTGAAGCTCGGAGAGACACACTCATCCCAGCGTGAAGCTGGGAGAGACTCACTCATCCCAGCGTGAAGCTGGGAGTGACTCACTCATCCCAGCGTGAAGCTGGGAGAGACTCACTCGTCCCAGCGTGAAGCTGGGAGTGACTCACTCATCCCAGCGTGAAGCTGGGAGAGACTCACTCATCCCAGCGTGAAGCTGGAAGTGACTCACTAATCCCAGCGTAAAGCTGGGAGTGACTCACTCATCCCAGCGTAAAGCTGGGAGAGACTCACTCATCCCAGCGTGAAGCTGGGAGTGACTCACTCATCCAAGCGTGAAGCTGGGAGTGACTCACTCATCCCAGCGTGAAGCTGGGAGAGACTCACTCATCCCAGCGTGAAGCTGGGAGTGACTCACTCATCCCAGCGTGAAGCTGGGAGAGACTCACTCATCCCAGCGTGAAGCTGGGAGTGACTCACTCATCCCAGCGTGAAGCTGGGAGTGACTCACTAATCCCAGCGTGAAGCTGGGAGTGACTCACTTATCCCAGCGTGAAGCTGGGAGTGACTCACTCATCCCAGCGTGAACCTGGGAGTGACTCACTCATCCCAGCGTGAAGCTGGGAGTGACCCACTCATCCCAGCGTGAAGCTGGGAGAGACTCACTCATCCCAGCGTGAAGCTGGGAGAGACTCACTCATCCCAGCGTGAAGCTGGGAGTGACTAACTCATCCCAGCGTGAAGCCGGTAGAGACTCACTCATCGCAGCGTGAAGCCGGTAGAGACTCACTCATCGCAGCGTGAAGCTGGGAGAGACTCACTCATCCCAGCGTGAAGCTGGGAGAGATTCACTCATTGCTTGGAGATGCTGGGAGAGACTCACTCATCCCAGCGTGAAGCTGGGAGAGACTCATTCATCCCAGCGTGAAGCTGGGAGAGACTCACTCATCCCAGCGTGAAGCTGGGAGAGACTCACTCATCCCAGCGTGAAGCTGGGAGAGACTCACTCATCCCAGCGTGAAGCTGGGAGAGACTCACTCATCCCTGCGTGAAGCTGGGAGAGACTCACTCATCACTCACTCAGCTCAGACCCTGAGCTGCTTTGGGGATTAGTGTGGACGGTTACAAAGCATGGCTTGCTTCTGCAGTGTTTTAAAAATTGAGGTTGGAGAGTTGAAGGGGGAGGTCTTGCTTCTCCAGGAGGAGATTAGGAGGCTGAAGGTCCACCTCAATGGGTCTGGGAGCGAGTGTGAGGTGGCTGGAGTTGTGGGGAATGAGGCTTCTAGCAGCGAGGTGCAGTCTGTCTCTCGCTGTGAGGAGGCTGTAGTTGGGGAGGCAGCAACGGCTACCAGCAGTGAGGTGCAGCCCAGCACCTGCTACAAGTGGCGAGTAGTTCACAGTAATGGAAGGCGCATCAGAGTAAGGAAAGTTAAGAGTGAAGATCTGAAGGTAGGAAATCGCTTCTCTGTTCTTCAGGATGAATGTACTTCAGTGGCCAGTGAAGGTAAGGGTACTACTGCCCCTGCTAATGGAGGTAAGCGCATTCTTGTGGTTGGTGACTCTCAGGTAAGATACATTGACCGTGCTTTTTGTAATAGGAATAAGAAGATGAGAGATAGAGTGTGCTTCCCTGGAGCTGGTGTTGGGGACATTGTCAACAGGCTGGATAATATCATGTCAGGTAATGGGAGCAAGCCCATTATCTGTCTCAGTGCTGGTGGAAATGATATTGGGAAGGGTAGGAGAGAAGAGCTGCTAGATAAGTACAGGTCAGCTATAGATTTCATTAAGTCTAAGGGAGGGATCCCAATCATATGTAGCATCTTGCCTAGAAGGGGAGTAGGAAATGAATGGTTGTCTAGGGCAATTGGTGTAAATTGCTGGCTAGACAGATACTGCAAGGAACTTGCAATCCCATTCATTGACAACTGGAACAACTTTTATGGCAAACATGATATGTATGCAAGGGATGGGGTACATCTCTCTGGGGCTGGGGTGGTAGCACTTGCAGACTCGATTGAGAAGGCCATTGGTGAAATGCCTATGATTTTAAACTGATGGAAGATAGAGGTATGGGTGTGTGTGGGAAACAAGCAGGTTGCAACACTTGGGTTGGAAACAGTAAATGTATAAAAGGCATTCAGCATGAAGTTATAAATAAAGACAATAGATCAGGTCAGCAAACAAAGGGGGACAGCAGAGGGCAGCAAGGGACTAGCTCCCTTAAGGTTTACTATACTAATAGCAGGAGTGTAAGAAATAAGATAGATGAGCTAAGATTAATTGCAAGTGCAGGAAACATAGATATTATTGCTATAACAGAGACCTGGCTCAATCTGAAAGATAGAGAGATGCCCTCTGAATGTCACATACAAGGCTATAAATTATTCCACACTGACAGGGTCAACAGGAAAGGTGGTGGAGTAGCGATGTATGTCAGAGACAATTTAAATTGTTGTGTTAGACAAGATATTAAATTAGAAGCGTCAGCCACTGAATCTGTTTGGTTACAGCTTCTCGAGGGCCGAGAAAAACTAATTTTGGGTGTGATTTACAGGGCCCCAAATCTTGATAGGGAGTGCAGTAAACTTCTATGGGACGAAATTCGTAAGGCATCTACATACGAAAATGTTGTGCTAATGGGAGATTTCAACTATAGACAGATTGACTGGAGCAATTTGACAGGAAATTTAGAGTCAGGTGACTTTCTTGATACGATCCAGGATTGTTTTTTAAAACAGTTTGTGACAGAGCCAACTAGGGGAAATAACCTCCTTGACTTGGTTCTTGCCAGTAGGGAAACACTAATTAATAATCTTGAGGTTAATGATGAGCTTGGGGAAAGTGATCACAAATCACTCAGTTTTAATATATCATGGAATTCCCCTAATAATGGCAATCAAGTCTCCGTCCCTGACTTTCGCTTGGCTGATTTCATAGGACTGAAAAATTACTTAGGTGGGCTGAACTGGAATGACCTGACTAAGGGTCAGGTAGGTGGTGATGGTTGCCGATATGATGCTTTCCAGGGCATAGTTCTAGCTGCTCAGTCAAATTATGTTCCAAATAGGGAAATCAGATCAAACAAAAATGATCCCAAATGGATGAACAATAGATTAAAATATCTGATTGGTCAAAAGAGAGGCATATATAGGCAAATCAAAAGAGGAGAGGGGCAATTGAGAAATCGATATATTCAGTTAAAGAGAGAAATAAAAAAGGGAATTAGAAAAGCAAAAAGAGATTATGAGGTTAAAGTTGCAAGAGAATCGAAGACTAACCCAAAAGGATTCTTTCAGGTATACAGAAGTAAGATCAGGGACAAGATAGGCCCACTCAAAAGTTCCTCGGGTCAGCTCACTGACAGTGATAAGGAAATGTGTAGAATTTTTAACACATACTTCCTCTCAGTTTTTACACAGGAGGATACCAGCGATATTCCAGTAATGATAAATTATGTAGAACAGGACGATAATAAACTGTGCACTATTAGGGTCACAAGTGACATGGTCCTTAGGCAAATAGATAAATTAAAACCTAACAAATCCCCAGGCCCTGATGAACTGTATGCAAGGGTTCTAAAGGAATGTAAAGAGGAGCTTAGCACACCTTTGGCTAATCTTTTCAACATATCACTACAAACTGGCATGGTGCCAGATAAGTGGAAAATGGCAAATGTGATACCTATTTTCAAAACAGGTGACAGGTCCTTAGCTTCGAACTATAGACCAATAAGCCTAACCTCCATAGTGGGAAAATTTATGGAATCAATAATTGCCGAGGCAGTTCGTAGCCACCTTGAAAAGCATAAATTAATCAACGAATCTCAGCATGGTTTTACAAAGGGGCGTTCCTGCCTTACGAATTTATTAACTTTTTTCACTAAGGTATTTGAGGAGGTAGATCATGGTAATGAATATGATATTGTGTATATGGACTTCAGTAAGGCTTTTGACAGGGTCCCACATCAGAGACTATTGAGGAAAATTAAAGCACATGGAATAGGAGGAGAAATTTTTTCCTGGATAGAGGCATGGTTGACAAATAGGCAGCAGAGAGTTTGCATAAATGGGGAGAAATCAGAGTGGGGAAGTGTCACGAGCGGTGTTCCACAGGGGTCAGTGTTGGGCCCCCTGCTGTTCACAATCTACATAAACGACATAGATGAGGGCATAAAGAGCGACATCGGCAAGTTTGCCGATGACACCAAAATAGGCCGTCGAATTCATTCTGACGAGGACATTCGAGCACTCCAGGAAGATTTGAATAGACTGATGCAGTGGTCGGAGAAGTGGCAGATGCAGTTTAATATAGACAAATGCAAAGTTCTAAATGTTGGACAGGACAATAACCATGCCACATATAAATTAAATAATGTAGATCTTAATATTACGGATTGCGAAAAAGATTTAGGAGTTCTGGTTAGCAGTAATCTGAAACCAAGACAACAGTGCATAAGTGTTCGCAATAAAGCTAATAGAATCCTTGGCTTCATATCAAGAAGCATAAATAATAGGAGTCCTCAGGTTGTTCTTCAACTCTATACATCCTTGGTTAGGCCTCATTTAGATTATGCTGCACAGTTTTGGTCACCTTATTACAGAATGGATATAAATTCTCTGGAAAATGTACAAAGGAGGATGACAAAGTTGATCCCATGTATCAGAAACCTTCCCTATGAGGATAGACTAAGGGCCCTGAATCTGCACTCTCTAGAAAGACGTAGAATTAGGGGGGATATGATTGAGGTGTATAAATGGAAGACAGGAATAAATAAAGGGGATGTAAATAGTGTGCTGAAAATATCTAGCCTAGACAGGACTCGCAGCAATGGTTTTAAATTGGAAAAATTCAGATTCAGGAAGGATATAGGAAAGTACTGGTTTGGTAATAGAGTTGTGGATGAGTGGAACAAACTCCCAAGTACCGTTATAGAGGCCAGAACGTTGTGTAGCTTTAAAAATAGGTTGGATAAATACATGAGTGGATGTGGGTGGGTGTGAGTTAGACCTGATAGCTTGTGCTACCAGGTCGGTTGCCGTGTTCCTCCCTTAAGTCAATGTGACCTGACCTGACTAGGTTGGGTGCATTGGCTTAAGCCGGTAGGAGACTTGGACCTGCCTCGCATGGGCCAGTAGGCCTTCTGCAGTGTTCCTTCGTTCTTATGTTCTTATGTTCTTATCCCAGCGTGAAGCTGGGAGAGACTCACTCATCCCAGCGTGAAGCTCGGAGAGACTCACTCATCCCAGCGTGAAGCTGGGAGAGACTCACTCATCCCAGCGTGAAGCTGGGAGTGACTCACTCATCCCAGCGTGAAGCTGGGAGAGACTCACTCATCCCAGCGTGAAGCTGGGAGTGACTAACTCATCCCAGCGTGAAGCTGGGAGTGACTAACCCATCCAAGCGTGAAGCTGGGAGAGACTCACTCAACCCAGCGTGAACCTGGGAGAGATTCATTCATCGCTGGGAGAAGCTGGGAGGGACTCTCATCCCAGCGTGAAGCTGGGAGAGACTCACTCATCCCAGCGTGAAGCTGGGAGAGACTCACTCATCCCAGCGTGAAGCTGGGAGAGACTCACTCATCCCAGCGTGAAGCTGGGAGAGACTCACTCATCCCAGCGTGAAGCTGGGAGAGACTCACTCATCCCAGCGTGAAGCTGGGAGAGACTCACTCATCCCAGCGTGAAGCTGGGAGAGAGTCACTCATCCCAGCGTGAAGCTGGGAGAGACTCACTCATCCCTGCGTGAAGCTGGGAGAGACTCACTCATCCCAGCGTGAAGCTGGGAGAGACTCACTCATCCCAGCGTGAAGCTGGGAGAGACTCACTCATCCCAGCGTGAAGCTGGGAGAGACTCAATCATCCCAGCGTGAAGCTGGGAGAGACTCACTCATCCCAGTGTGAAGCTGGGAGTGACTAACTCATCCCAGCGTGAAGCTGGGAGAGACTCACTCATGCCAGCTTGAAGCTGGGAGAGACTCACTCATGCCAGCTTGAAGCTGGGAGAGACTCACTCATCCCAGCGTGTAGCTGGGAGAGACTCACTCATCCCAGCGTGAAGCTGGGAGAGACTCACTTATCCCAGCGTGAAGCTGGGAGTGACTCACTCATCCCAGCGTGAAGCTGGGAGTGACTCACTCATCCCAGCGTGAAGCTGGGAGTGACTCACTCATCCCAGCGTGAAGCTGGGAGTGACTCACTCATCCCAGCATGAAGCTGGGAGTTACTCACTCATCCCAGCGTGAAGCTGGGAGTGACTCACTCATCCCAGCGTGAAGCTGGGAGTGACTCACTCATCCCAGCGTGAAGCTGGGAGAGACTCACTCATCCCAGCGTGAAGCTGGGAGAGACTCACTCGTCCCAGCGTGAAGCTGGGAGACACTCACTAATCCCAGCGTGAAGCTGGGAGAGACTCACTCATCCCAGCGTGAAGCTGGGAGTGACTCACTCATCCTAGCGTGAAGCTCGGAGAGACTCTCATCCCAGCGTGAAGCTGGGACTCACTCATCGCTGGGAGAGACTCATCCCAGCGTGAAGCTGGGAGAGACTCACTCATCCCAGCGTGAAGCTGGGAGTGACTCACTCATCCCAGCTTGAAGCTGGGAGAGACTCACTCATCCCAGCGTGAAGCTGCGAGAGACTCACTCATCCCAGCGTGAAGCTGCGAGAGACTCACTCATCCCAGCGTGAAGCTGGGAGAGATTCACTCATCCCAGCGTGAAGCTGGGAGAGACTCACTCATACCAGAGTGAAGCTGGGAGAGACTCACTCATACGAGCGTGAAGCTTGGAGAGACTCACTCATACCAGAGTGAAGCTGGGAGAGACTCACTCATACCAGAGTGAAGCTGGGAGAGACTCACTCATACCAGAGTGAAGCTGGGAGAGACTCACTCATCCCATCGTGAAGCTGGGAGAGACTCACTCATCCCAGCGTGAAGCTGGGAGTGACTCACTCATCCCAGCGTGAAGCTGGGAGTGACTCACTCATCCCAGCGTGAAGCTGGGAGTGACTCACTCATCCCAGCATGAAGCTGGGAGTTACTCACTCATCCCAGCGTGAAGCTGGGAGTGACTCACTCATCCCAGCGTGAAGCTGGGAGTGACTCACTCATCCCAGCGTGAAGCTGGGAATGACTCACTCATCCCAGCGTGAAGCTGGGAGAGACTCACTCATCCCAGCGTGAAGCTGGGAGAGACTCACTCGTCCCAGCGTGAAGCTGGGAGACACTCACTAATCCCAGCGTGAAGCTGGGAGAGACTCACTCATCCCAGCGTGAAGCTGGGAGTGACTCACTCATCCGAGCGTGAAGCTCGGAGAGACTCTCATCCCAGCGTGAAGCTGGGACTCACTCATCGCTGGGAGAGACTCATCCCAGCGTGAAGCTGGGAGAGACTCACTCATCCCAGCGTGAAGCTGGGAGTGACTCACTCATCCCAGCTTGAAGCTGGGAGAGACTCACTCATCCCAGCGTGAAGCTGCGAGAGACTCACTCATCCCAGCGTGAAGCTGCGAGAGACTCACTCATCCCAGCGTGAAGCTGGGAGAGATTCACTCATCCCAGCGTGAAGCTGGGAGAGACTCACTCATACCAGAGTGAAGCTGGGAGAGACTCACTCATACCAGCGTGAAGCTTGGAGAGACTCACTCATACCAGAGTGAAGCTGGGAGAGACTCACTCATACCAGAGTGAAGCTGGGAGAGACTCACTCATACCAGAGTGAAGCTGGGAGAGACTCACTCATCCCATCGTGAAGCTGGGAGAGACTCACTCATCCCAGCGTGAAGCTGGGAGTGACTCACTCATCCCAGCGTAAAGCTGGGAGTGACTCACTCATCCCAGCGTAAAGCTGGGAGAGACTCACTGTTACGAACATAGTCAGTTGGTCCCTGAGTTATAGTGCTTTTCGTAACAAAAACTTAGTACGTCTAGGTACTCACTTCAGAGGAAAAGGAATTTTCTTAGTTTCTATTTAATTTATTAATAATCATAATAATCACTTAAATTCACCTTCTCATATTTTGCACTATGAGTAGAATACTTTTACCATTCCTCATTAAAACAACACAGTACTGGGTTTAGTATTTACAAATGGTTCTGAGTGAGTCACGAAATATTAGTATAGGCACATGCACAGGCGTTGCCTAAAAACTCTAACACATTAATAGATTTCTTATGATAGGGTTCACTTTACAATAAGTCCCCATACACTACAGAGGCTTGCTCACTTGGCTTCACTTTCTCTAAGAGCTTCTCAACCGCCTTCTCCAACCGAGATAAGTCTTAGCAGTAAGCTCCCGAAAATTCCTGGGATTTTCTACGGAGGCAAATGGTGGTTTAGAGGTGGATACTTCCCTCGACCCTTCCTGGTCCAAAGGAAGGTATGAACTGAACTCTGTGAAGCTTTACCAGCCCACTTTGTCTCGGTCGGAACAGGGGTTGAGCAGCTCGAAACACCTACTGGTGCTTGGCCAGGTCACCAGCAGTTGACACTAAACGACCTACCTAAATACAAAGCTAAGTAATACGACCAGATAATATTATAAAGTCGAGTAAATCCATTTTAGCTACTAATGGAATTACTCCTGAATATAATATTAAATGAAATAGCAAAAATAACATGTAAAAGTATACCATTGTGATAAACAGTACTTAAAATGAACAAAAGGGTGTAACATCCCCTTCCCACGACCAAATGTCGCACTGTCAATAGGACACAAATAATCCTGAATCTTTTAGATACAGTAGAAGAACTGAAATACCAATATAGCAAGACTGATACATTTCACCGCCAATTTGTCCCAGACAATCTTCTTGTGTTCTGAAGGTATTCAAGGAGGATATTGTTGAGACGACAGACATCTGCCTCAACAGAATTGGGTTTTCTCTCTTTGCCTTGGGTGACACGAATGCTGTCTCTCAAGTAAAATGTAAGGACACAGCAACTGGTCTCCAAGCTTCATCCTCCATAACTAAACTGTAAACAGTACCACTCATTCACATAACTGTAGGCAAAAAAGGAAATATTAGGTGTAAGTTAGAACAAGGGCATATTGGTGCAACTAGTTTAAGGGCGGGACAAAGCATCCGCAATTACATTATGTTTGCCCTTTATATGTAGGATTTTAATAGAAAAAGGTTGAATTCTAAGGGCCCACCTCTGTATTCTGGCATTCTTAGCCTTCATGGTATTATTGAACGTCAAAGGGTTGTGATCTGAGTATACTGTAATCTGATGAGGTGATGTTCCCAAGTAAACTTCAAAATGCTCGAGAGAGATAACCAGGGCTAGAGCTTCTTTTTCTACGGTTGCATAATTCTTTTGGTGTGGCTTTAAGGTGGAGGAATAGTAACATATCGGATGTAGAATATCAGAGGAGTGGGAGGACTGCAGTAGTACTGATCCAACAGCATAACTGCTGGCATCTATATGTAACAGGAAGGGAAAGTTAAAATCAGGGCTTTTCAATACTGGAGAAGAGTCCAGTAATCGCTTTAACCTATTAAAAGCCATATTACATTCCTCAGACCAAGCGAATTTAATTTTAGAACTAGTTAGCGCGAAAAGGGGGGCGGCTATGTGTGAAAAGTTAGGGCAGAATCTTCTATAATACCCAGCCATTCCCAAAAATCTCTGCACCCCTTTTCTGTCTCTTGGTATAGGAAAGTCTACAATGGCTCTCACTTTTGCACTGATGAGTGCCACCGTCCCCTGACCTATATTGAAGCCCAAATACTTAATCATTGCTTGTCCAAATTTGCATTTTGACAAATTGATGGTAAAATTATAAGCATCTAATTTCTTAAAAAGAGCCTCCAGACGGACTAAATGTGAACTCCACTCTTCACTAAAGACTACTAGGTCGTCGAGGTAGGCTTCAACCCCCTCAAGGTTATAAGTAAGGTCATTCATAAGTCGCTGGAACGTGGATGCTGCGTTGCACAACCCGAATGGGGTAACCAAGTAGTTGAACAAGCCTCCATGCACTGTAAATGCTGATATGTCCTGAGCTCGGTCCGTCAGGGGCACTTGATAGTAGCCTCGCAGTAAGTCCAGCCGGCTCACATACTTGGCTCCGGCAACCATATCGATTAAATCATCTACCCTAGGCAAAGGGTAACCATCAGGAAATGTGACGGAATTCACCTTTCTATAATCCGTACACATACGATAGGTTCCATCTGACTTTGGGACTAACACACAAGGTGAGGCCCATGGGCTTTTGCTTCGTTCAATTAGTCCATGGGTCAGCAAAAAGTCGATTTCCTCCTTTAGAGCTTGGTGTTTAATAGGGCTTAAGCGATAAGGGGACTGCTTGATGGGTGCAGCTCGTTGGACATCCACGTCGTGTGTCCCCAACGTGCAACGCTTAGGTATATCGCCAAACAATGATGGGTACTTCAAAATCACATTTTTCACTTCTTTGGCTCTGTCACAGGCCAGATCTTTTAAAAAATCGTCCAGGGATCGTAGAACTTGAGTGTTTCTAAGACGGACTTCTATTCCTTTGGAGCAGTCCTCCAAATCCTCTGCTTCTTGCTGGGACTCTAGAAGAATGGCAGCGGTCGGGGCTAACCCTCCATAATATTTCTTCAATTGGTTAACATGGTATGTATGGTCTGATTTCTTTTTCCCTGGGGTACGAACAAGGTAATTCACTTCACTTAGTTTTTTAATGACTTCCAAAGGTCCCTCATATCTTGGTTTCAGTGCATGTCCGGGCATGAATTTTTGAGCCAATACTTTATCTCCGATGTTGAAAGAGCGAGAGGCCGCATGTTCATCATGTCGTAGTTTCATTTTAGCCTGGGCTTTCTTCAAGTTCTCTGCGGCTAGGTTCCTCGTGAAAGTGAGGTGTTCCTGCATCAAAGCCGGGCATACCTGAACTGACGGAGTAAGTCTTCCGGTCCATACATCTTTCAATACTGCGAGGGGTCCACGTACCGTATAACTATATATCAACTCAAAAGGGCTATAACCTAGACTTTCCTGCTCGCTTTCCCTTACGGCCAGGAGAAGGAAAGGAATGCCCTCGTCCCAGTCTTTACTGAATTGTTCACAGTAGGAACGCATCATCACCTTCAATGTTTGATGAAACCGTTCCAATGCTCCTTGGGACTGGGGCCTATAGCTCGTAGCGAGGATAGATCTTACACCAAGGCGTGACATGGCCTCCTTGAAGATTTTTGAAGTGAAGTTTGATCCTTGATCAGACTGGATCTCACGAGGCAGCCCTACCTGTGAGAAAAACTTTATTAAAGCGCGGACTATTGCGCGAGCATTTATTTTCCTCATGGGAATGGCTTCGGGGTAACGGGTGGCAGAATCCATTATAGTGAATAGGTACTGATTCCCCGCCTTGGTCCTGGGGAGTGGACCTACGCAATCGATGATTAAACGGGAAAAAGGCTCGCCATCTGAGGTGATAGGACAGAGAGGAGCTGGAGGTGGGGTATGAGCAGGTTTACCGATGGTCTGACAGACCCGGCAACTGCGAAGATGTTCCACCACTGTTTCCCGCATTCTAGGCCAAAAAAAGTATTTTGACAACTTTACCATAGTTTTCCTTACTCCTAGATGTCCTCCCATTGGACTATTATGGGCGACCTTCAATGCAAGCTCACGATAAATCCTAGGCAGGATTAATACATGCTTGGCCTTGGCAAAAGGTGCCCCTAGAGAATGTCTTCTGGTGGATTTCTTCATAAGTATACCCCTACTAGAATAAACACAGTCCTCTAGTTTCTCGGCCTCTTCTTCCGTTATCAACAGCTTTCTTACTTTCTCCAACGAGGGGTCTTCCATCTGTGCTTGGATTAGATCTTCAGGTCTAAACTTTTTAGCACCTAAAGAATCTAAAGTTGATTCTAGCCCTGCAGACACAGACGTCGCATCATTGGGCCAGTGGATCGCACTAAACAATAGGTTCAAACCCAGATCAGCTTTGTCCTCTTCCTCCTCTGTTGATTCAGGAGTTAACCTGGTCGTTGCCATGGACCTAGTGACAACTCCCAGCGGAAATAATGATAGGTCCTTCCTATGAGCCTCAATCACGTAATCCTCTCCCGAGGTATTTTCTATCACCAGAGGTTCTTTCTTGATTCCTTCTTAGCTTAGGTCATTTCCTATCAGTAGGTCAGCAGACTTAATAGGAAATCCTTCATCTGATATACCGACAGTCGCATATCCTTTATAGCAACCCAGGTCTAGGTATATCCTATGGAGGGGAACTCTAGAAACGGCTCCTCCATAAGCCTCCAGAAGTGCATCTATCTTGGTATAAGTGCGGTCAGACAAAGAGAGGATTCCCTTTTTTAACAATGTCAAGTAACTCCCCGTATCCCTATAGGTTTTAACAGGCACCACTTGGCACTCGTCAATACCAGCTTTTCCTTTTGAAAAATATGGGCTCATTGCCTTTTCAATTTCTTGCCCCGAGATGGCCCTTGTCTCTGGTCATCTCAGTGAAGCAGTCTTCGGTCCTGCCGGCTCTAGATCCGCCTGTAAACATCCCTGCGTGTGGGCTACTGAAGACACCATCTGCACAGGAGCACCTTCTCGATACTTATATTTCCTATCCCTTTCCAGCTGATAACATTGGTTTCTCACATGACCTCTCTTTTGGCAATATGAACAGGACAAATTCTTCCTGACTTTATACACCACCTGGTTCTGTCGTGGTTGAAACCGGTCACCATTGCATGGCTTATCCAGGGTTCGAGAGGTCACTGCTTCTGAAGGAAACTTTTGGCTTAACTGGTCGAACCTTCTGGCCCAATTTTACTGCTTCTTCTCTGGATGTTCTATCACGGATCAGCTGGCTGGAGATCTCGTAGCGATCGGCCAGTGCAGCGGTCTCCATCACATCAGGTGTTGGACGGTCGATCAGGAACTTCCGCAAATCTCCAGATATAGAATTATAGAAGTCCTCTTGTAGTATTAATTGGGTTAAGCTGCTTACGGTGTTGCTTTGTGAGGCTCTTTGCCACCTCTCGAAAGCTACCTTCTTCTGCCTGGCGAAGTCCACCCAAGTTTGCCCTGGTAACCTTTGCAGAGTACGGAAGGCTTGCTGGTAGCTCAAAGGGAGTAGATTATAGGTCTCCAGTATGACCTTTTTGACGGAGTCATATTGTATGTACTTTTCGTAAGGCAAAGCCGCGGTACATTCTCGAGCTTTACCAGTCAGCGTCGTATGCAACAAGACAGCCCAGAAATTTTGGGGCCACTGCATAGCTCGAGCCTGATTTTCGAACGTATCGAAGTACGTGTCCAGATCAGACTCGCAAAACTTGGGCACCAAAGATGCTGCTTTATGAATGTCGAAAATATTTCTGGGAGCCTCGGGCCTCACAACTCCTTCCCTTTGCCGCTGACGTTCGTAGAGTATGGTGTCCCTCTCGAACTCTTCTGCATTCAGCCTCCTTTGGGCTTCTATCTGGGCCATTTGTAAAGTAATAAGGCGCTCCATTCTTTCGAACTGGCTCTGTGATATGGGCCCAATCGGTAGCGGAGGAGTTGGAGGATACAAGTTTTCCCGTCTTTCCTTGGGTCTAGCACCTGCGCTGGGTGCTTCTTGTGAACCAGGGTTGGAAACTGGGCGATTAGATGCCCCAATTTCAGGCACCTCTCCCAGAGATGTCCGCTCACCAGCAGCTCCCTTTGATTCTGGCTCAGCCACGTCACCAGAGGGTAGGAAAGTTGGAAGGCCACCAAGATCAAGTCCTTGTGCTCCAAGCGGTCGGTCCAAGTGTTCAAATTGAGATATTAGACTTGCCTCATCAGTATCGTCAATGTTATCCACCTCCCCTTGTTCCGGAAACAGCATGTTGCTCAAAATAGATCGAGTGGTCTCGGCGGTGTAATATTTGTTATACTTCACTCCTAGGCGTACGGCAATTTGCCAGCACTTCTGAAGTTTTAAAGACTTCAGATCTTCCAAGGTTAACTCACATATTAACTGTTGTATTTGAGCCTCCATAGTTAATTTTATGGGTACCTAAACAGCAGCTCACTTTCATGGGATTGGCACTTACTTCCTAGGGCTGATATTTCCTCCAGCCCCTTGGATCAGAGAGCGAATCCCGGACGGGCCCCCACTTTGTTACAAACATAGTCAGTTGGTCCCTGAGATATAGTGCTTTTCGTAACAAAAACTTAGTACGTCTAGGTACTCACTTCAGAGGAAAAGGAATTTTCTTAGTTTTTATTTAATTTATTAATAATATTTATTAATAATAACATGTAAAAGTATACCATTGTGATAAGAAACAGTACTTAAAATGAACAAAAGGGTGTAACAACAGGCATTAATCCATTGAAAAATAAACAAGTGAATGATTCACTTTCTTTCCAAGACACTTGAGGATGTCCCATTTCTTTGGATAAATCTCTTGTGGAATGCAAAATGTTACACTCCCATATAAGCTGCCTCCCAACCAGCGAACCGGTGCTAAAGGTTTAACGATCAATAGGGCACCCGTCGTTAAATCGGTACCTAGGTTCATTGGTTAATCACAGGCCAGGCAAGTCTGTCGAAGCTGAAGCAACGTGGTTTAACTGTGGTAAGCATTGGTAGACTTGCCTACCTGCTGGTTGAGTGCAGTGCACTCTCTCTGGCTTCTGTTTTGCCATCTGTCACTGTGTACACTTACTATTTATTCTATCTGTACATATACATAGTGTACATGCCTGTATATATCATCTGGTGAGGGCAAATATATATTATAATCTAGTGTTGAGTTTTGTTTGTTGCAGATTCCCATTACGACCAGGTCTCACAAGCCATTCTCAACCCGTGTTCGCAACATCTCTTCTACATACTCTGCTATAAATGAAGGACAAGTTTGAACTTCAAAGGGGAAGAACAAGTCAATATCACCTTCACATGTATTTGTTGCAACGTAGTTTGGACGAAGATTGAGCCGGAACCCTTGAAGAGTTGAATTTTCTTTTTGCATGAGTTTTGTTATCGTTATTCAAAAAACAGGAAAATTTCTGATATTTTTTTATATCCAAACACACTAGATTGTCTCCAGTTAATGGAAGAGACTCTCCCGGCTTCGAAAGGCGGCAACAAAGTTTTGTAAATCTGAAAAAGTTGATCTGTTGGGTTTTTTCCTTATCAAGATAAAAATAGGGATGATTTCTGGTCTGTGTAATCTCTTCCCCGAAATCTGGAGCAACTGTCTTTCTAATAGTTCACAAAGAGAATATTAAACTAGAGATGCTGTATCTTCTGTTAGTCCAATCACTGTTTCAGAGCTCTTCAATATTTACTTTATCTGCTCGTGGCCTCTTTTTATGACAGTTGCTGAAAATAGTTTCATTGGTCGCTTCACGTCTTGGTTTACTTCCTAAAAGACCTTTAAGGTTTATTCTGATAATTTATTAAGGGCTTATTTAACAAGAGGAAACCCAGTGAACATACTTGCTGTGACTGGAGGAGGAAAACAGAGGACTGGAAGATGTTTGTATGTAAAGAAAAGTTAGTTTCCATTTGTGATCGAGTAAAAGCCATAAGGAGTTCCTGGAAATTCATTAGGATGGCCTAGATGATGAAAGTTGCTGAGGGCTGATGAGAATACCGTGATTTCATGATAAGGGCATCGGCATTATTGGAACTGCTATTCTAGGTTAAAAAAAATCAAATCACTAACGAGTAGGACTTACCCATGGCTGCTGAGTCCTAAAACTCACATGCCAGTGTTATTACGACTTCGTGAGCTATTCCAGCTTCAGCAATGACTTGACCAACTAGAACTTTGTAGGTCACCAAGAAGTATTAAAGTCAACCACCCAGGGAGGTACTACCGTCCTGTGGTAGTAGGTTGGTAGACAGCAACCACCCAGGGAGGTACTACCGTCCTGTGGTAGTAGGTTGGTAGACAGCAACCACCCAGGGAGGTACTACCGTCCTGTGGTAGTAGGTTGGTAGACAGCAACCACCCAGGGAGGTACTACCGTCCTGTGGTAGTAGGTTGGTAGACAGCAACCACCCAGGGAGGTACTACCGTCATGTGGCAGTAGGTTGGTAGACAGCAACCACCCAGGGAGGTACTACCGTCCTGTGGTAGTAGGTTGGTAGACAGCAACCACCCAGGGGGTACTACCGTCCTGTGGCAGTAGGTTGGTAGACAGCAACCATCCAGGGAGGTACTACCGTCCTGTTGTAGTAGGTTGGTAGACAGCAACCACCCAGGGAGGGACTACAGTCCTGCCAAGTGAGTGTGAAACAAAAGCCTGTAATTGTTTTACATGATTGTAGGATTGCCGGTGTCTTTTGTCTGTCTCATAAATATGCAAGATTACAGGTACGTCTTGCTACTTCTACTTACACTTAGGTCACACTACACATACATGTACATGTTTATTTATATACACTCATCTGAGTTTTCTTTAATTTTATCTTAATAGTTCTTGGCCTTATTACTTTTCCTTTTACATCCATGGGGAAGTGGAATAAGGATCTTTCCTCCGTAAGCCATGCGTGTTGTAAGTCAACTAAAATGCTGGGAACAATGAGCTAGTAACCCCTTTTCCTGTAATAATTACTAAAAAGAATAAGAATTAGAAAATTGTCAAAGTGGGAAGTCTGAATGTGCGTGGATGTTGTGCAAATGATAAGAAAGAGATGATTGTGGATGTTATGAATGAGAAGAAGCTGGATGTCCTGGCTTTAAGCGAAACAAAGCTGAAGGGGGTGGGAGAGTTTCAGTGGAGAGGAATAAATGGGATTAGGTCAGGGGTTTCAAATAGAGTTAGAGCTAAAGAAGGAGTAGCAAAAACTTTGAAGGATAAGCTATGGCAGGAAAAGAGGGACTATAAATGTATTAATTCAAGGATTATATGGAGTAAAATAAAGGTTGAATGTGAAAAGAGGGTTATAGTAAGCGTATATGCACCTGGAGAAGAGAAAAGTGTAGACGAGAGAGAGAGATTTTGGGAAATGTTGAGTGAATGCATGGGAAGTTTTGAATCAAGTGTGAGAGTAATGGTGGTTGGGTTTTCAATGCTAAAGTGGGGAAAAATGTTGGGGAGGGAGTAGTAGGTAAATTTGGGGTGCCAGGGGTAAATGAAAATGGGGAGCCTTTAATTGAGCTGTGTGTAGAAAGACGTTTGGTAATAAGTAATACATATTTTATGAAGAAGAGGATAAATAAATATACAAGGTATGATGTAGCACGTAATGAAAGTAGTTTGTTAGATTATGTATTGGTGGATAAAAGGTTGATGGGTAGGCTCCAGGATGTACATGTTTATAGAGGGGCAACTGATATATCGGATCATTACTTAGTTGTAGCTACAGTTAGAGTAAGAGGTAGATGGGAAAAGAGGAAAATGGCAACAACAACCAAGAGGGAGGTGAAAATGTATAAACTAAGAGAGGAGGAAGTTCGGGTGAGATATAAGCAACTATTGGCAGAAAGGTGGGCTGATGCAAGTATGAGTAGTAGGGGGGTTGAAGAGGGTTGGAATAGTTTTAAAAATGCAGTATTAGAATGTGGGGCAGAAGTTTGTGGTTATAGGAGGGTGGGTGTAGGAGGAAAGAGGAGTGATTGGTGGAATGATGAAGTAAAGGGTGTGATAAAAGAGAAAAAGATAGCTTATGAGAGGTTTTTACAAAGCTGAAGTGTTATAAGAAGAGTAGAGTATATGGAGAGTAAAAGAAAGGTGAATAGAGTGGTGAGAAAGTGCGAAAGGAGAGCAGATGATAGAGTGGGAGAGGCATTGTCAAAAAATATTTTGGAAAATAAGAAAAAAATTTTTGGAGTTAAACAAGTTAGGAAAGCCTAAAGAACGAATGGATTTGTCAGTTAAAAACAGAGTAGGGGAGTTAGTAGATGGGGAGATGGAGGTTTTGGGTAGATGGCAGGAATATTTTGAGGAACTTTTAAATGTCGACTGTGGCATGCAAAGAGTACCTAACCTTTATTCGGCGCATGTACACACCCTCATTTACAGGCTATCTCCCCCAACCAGCGAACCAGGTGACTGAGGGTTGACAATGGGGCCCAATCGTTCAACTAGTAACCAGGTTCCAGCCAATAAGAAGATGGTCTTGACAATCGCAGAGGTTATGTGGGTACCACTCTCCTGTCTGCCCTTGTCATTCCCATTCTAGAGCTGGTTGAAGCACGGTCTGCTCTCTTGTAGCTTCTATTCTGCCTTGCTTACCGTGGAGTGCACTAATACCTATCACTGTACAAAGTGTATATAGTGTACATATTGCTGTTCTAAATTGGTGAGGGATAATATAAGTCAAAACTTTTCTGCTGTGTTTATTTTGCTCCCTTAACAGGCCTTTTGGACTCCTGGGTTGTAATATGGGTAGCCTGTCCGAGAGCTGGAGCTGGACTTAGAGAAAGGGTTGAGCCTAGGGTGAAGCTGGTAGCAGGAACATTGTGTAGCTTGCTGTCTGGCATTGCATTAGCTTTGCCAACGTTTTATAAATTTTGCGTGTCAGTTACTTTGCTATGGTCAGCCTTGCTATTGTGTGATCGTTCAACAGCTCGCTACAAGCTTGTTCGGTGTGCTCGCTTCGCTACGGTCAATCTTGTAGAACAGTGTAGCTGGCTGTCTGGAATACTTTACAAATTTTGCGTGTCAGTTGCTACTAGCCTGTTCAGTGTGGAAAATTTTGCAGTCAGCTCTGCTATTGCGTATCCACCTTGTATGCGTATCCTGCAATCGTACTGTGCATAGCTAAGCGTGTTCTGCAAATAACGTTACGTTGGGGTATTCTGCAATCGTACTGTGCATAGCGAATAACTTATGCCATCTAGACGAGTCAGACGTCTGGTGTCGGCATATACTTTGCATAACCTGCTATTGCGTATCCACCTTGTATGTGTATTCTGCAATCGTACTGTGCATAGCTAAGCGTGTTCTGCAAATAACGTTATGTTGGGGTATTCTGCAATTGTACTGTGCATAGCGAATAACTTATGCCATCTAGACGAGTCAGACGTCTGGTGTCGGCATATACTTTGCATAACCTACCTAAATAGTCCCTACAGCGTTGTTGGCAAATTGCTCGTTCCATTAGCATTAATTACGAACGCACTCTCACAGCTGCGCAACTGCATTCACTGATTACTGGCAAACTTCGAGAAGAAGAGATGGCACATCAGACTTCTCCCTCTACGGGAGCTAGGGCAAAAACTACTATGCTTTCGCAGGAGGAAGATGATATATCAACGGAGCAAAATGGTCAGTATAGTGCAGATGGGTTGTCTCAAGGAGAATCACCGACGTTGGCACTTGAGCTGGCAAAAATCAATCTTGAGCAGACTAGGGAACAGAGAGCATTTGCAAAAGAAGAATTTGATAGGGAAAGAGAAAGGAGGCAGTTTTCGCATTCTGTAAATGATTTTAGTTTACAGAAAGCAGTACAGCGTGTTCCCCGCTTCAATAAGGCCGAACCAGAACAATTTTTCGAAAGCTTCGAAAATCAGGCTCAAGCCTTGAGGTGGCCGGAAGAGCACCGGGCATCGTTGGTTCATACAGCATTATTGGGTAAGGCACAGGAATTTACGTCATTGTTAAATGACGCTGAATTTTCTGATTACCTAGTGAAAACCACAGTTTTGAGAGCATATACATGTATCCCAGCTAAGTACAAAAAATTATTTAAATTAGGCATGCAACAGCTTGGTCAATCCCTAGTTGATTTTGTGTGAAAGCAGACCAAAGCTTTTACCAGCTGGCGCAAAGAAAGTGGTGTCGTTACTTTCGAAAATTTGGAGCAGCTTATTCTGATTGACAACCTGCTGGAGTCCGTGGGACCAGAGGTTCGAGTCTTTCTGCAGGATCGTGACTTAACCACTGCATTGGAGGCAGCCAGGTTGGCTGATACCTTTGAAACTAACCGCTCCTTGTCCGAGCGGTCCCGTCTCTCTTTTCAACAACCTGGCATGAGTAGAGATCGTCAACCTTGGAGAATGAAGTGCAAGCAGGAGGGAGAACGTCTACGTCAGCCAACTAAGTCACATGGTGAGCCACGCTTCTCAACTTATGGTCCTCCTGCTGAGAGGCAAACTACTCAACATGGTGCATCTCGACAACAGTATCCAGAGAGACACCAGCCAGAGCGACACCAGTTGCAACGTCAGCAGGGAGTAAAGAGCAAGCCTGTCGTCTGCTTCCTCTGTAACAAAGTAGGTCACATCAGTCCCAACTGCCCCCACAAACCCCAACCCATTGGGAAAATCTCTAATATCCCTAGTAACATGTCCCCGAGAGAAGTAGAAAGAGGGATGGCCCCGTATTATTGTAAGAGTCTTATTTCCCTTCATGAAAACTCCAAAACTACTGAAGTCAGAACCATTAGAGATACTGGAGCATTATGCTCTTTTATAAGAGAGGGAATATTACCCCTCTCTAAGAATACTTCATTGAATTCCTCTGTTTTATTGGAAGCATTTGGAGGAGCTATATATTCTGTCCCTTTGCATAAAATTTATGTACAGTGCAAATATTACACTGGGTACTTGACTGTGGGTGTATCCAAAGGATTCCCCATGAAAGATGCCATGTTATTACTGGGTAATAACATTACTGCTGCTAGTGTGTGTCCTGAACCCAAAATGATAAATTCTTCTACGGTGTTGGCCATAACTCGGGCAACCTCCCGAGGGTTGTCTGGCGAAAATGTTGACCTATCCTTGGACGACTCCGATCTCGGAATAGCCACTTTGTTTTGCGAGGAAAACTAGCCAGAGCCTCGTAGACCAAGTGAACAGACCTCGATCAAGCCTTCTTATTCCCAGGTTGCAGGATTGCTAGATATCTCTGTTTCCATGCCCGAGGGACTGTCCTTCCGGGAGGAACAACGAAAGGACCCTTCTTTAAAATTCGCTTTTCAGGCAGCCATGGGTAAATCCTCATTGGATCATCCGGTCAAGTATGAACTTAAAAATGATTATTTGATCTGCACTGAGACTGGTAAGGAGATAGAGAGCCGGCAATTGTCTGTCGGGTTAGTGGTTCCAACAAAGTTTAGTCCTCAAATATTGAATATAGCTCATAATACTTCATTAGGAGGTCACTTAGGAATTACAAAGACCTTGTATAGAATCACAAAATAATTTTATTGGCCAAAATTAAAGCAGGATGTGAAGAATCATATCAGGTGGTGTCACATTTGTCCAATGTGGAAGTAGGTCGTGCCCAAGGGTTAGGCAAGCGAAGAATTCCCAAATATTAAGATCCCAAGAAGTTGCAGTGTCTGACAGGATTGTAGATGAATGGTTCAGAGAATCGACATGTTGATAAATTAGACACATGTCCAACTCTTGGGTACTTTTATTGAGGAAACGTTTCGCCACACAGTGGCGAAACGAATTGCACGTGTCTAATTTATCAAAACGTCGGTTCTCTGAACCATTCATCTACAAGTAGGGAAACCTGGACATTCCATTAAACCTGCACCTCTCCAACCTATACCTGCTGATGGAGAACCTTTTGCAGATTTAATTATAGATTGTGTAGGTCCACTACCTAGGTCAAAGTCTGGAAATCAGTATTTATTTACCATTATGGATAGAGTAACCAGATACCCTGAAGCAATTCCCAAGCACAGTATTAATACTAAAGCTATTCTCAAAGCTTTAACAAAATTTATTTCTTGTTTTGGCATTCCTAAAACTATTCAAAGTGATCAAGGTACTAACTTCACTGCCAAAGCATTTAGGGAAGCATTAACTAGGTTAAAGATAATCCACAACTTATCCACTGTCTATCATCCTCAGTCGCAAGGCGCCTTGGAAAGATTCCATCAGACGTTAAAAGCTATGATGAGAACTTTTTGCATGCATTTTCCTACAGACTGGGATGAATCACTACCTTTGTTGCTGTTCTCAGTGCGAGAAACAGTGCAAGAGTCTACCGGGTATAGTCCGTTTGAGCTGATCTTTGGGCACAATGTACGAGGTCCAATTCGGGTGCTCAAAGAAGGATGGATGGGTGAAGACGTTAGCTCAACACTCTACAACCCGTCTTCAAGGTTGCAGGTGGCACGTCAGTTAGCCAAAGCTAACCTAAAGACAGCTCAAAATAAGATGAAACAGAGGTATGACAGAAGTGCACAATTCCGCTCCTTCCATCCAGGAGACAAGGTGTTGGTGCAGGAACCTATACCTGGCCACACCTTGAAAGCTAGATTTACGGGACCTATGCAAATTGTAAGTAAATTATCTGATGTAAATTATGTGGTAGCTCCTCTTGATAAGACCTCAAAAACTAAAACTTACCACATTAATCAATTAAAATCTTTTCATACACCAGATAAAGTCCCAGAAATGACTCTGTCCTCTACCTCTGAGGACGATTCTGATTCTTTGCACTCTATTTCTGAAATTAATGTTAAATTTTCAAATTCTGTCCTCCTCAAGGACCCTTGCCCTATAATGGAGGGACTATCTGAAACGCAAGCAACAGGTTTAACTGAGCTTCAACAGTCATACCCTAATATTTTTTTCGGATGTGCCGAAAAAATGTACTTTAAGTTATCATGATGCAGATGTGGGAAACTCTAAACCTATTAAACTCTCCCTCTACAGAGCTAATCATGAAAAGCAGAAGCTACTTCAGCAGGAAGGAGAATTTATGTTAAAGCATGGTTTAGTGGAGGAGTCATCTAGTCCATGGGCTTCACCGTGCATCCTTGTTAAAAAAGCTGATGGAGGGTTTGGTATGTGTACAGACGACCGTAAGGTGAACGAGGTCACAATCACAAATGCTTACCCTCTTCCTCGTCTGGATGACGTAATTGACTTTGTGCGTAAGGCTACTTTTGTGTCCAAGTTAGATCTGCTTAAAGGTTACTATCAGGTTCCTTTGACGGATAAGGCAAAGGAAATCTCTGCCTTCGTAATTCCAGGAGGTCATTGTCAATACACAGTTAACCCCTTCGGAATGAAAAACTCTCCCTCTTCATTCCAGAAACTTATCCATCAGGCTATTAAAGGACTTGAAGGCACGGCAGCGTACCTGGATGATATTGTTGTGGTGTCTGATACTTGGGATCAACACCTACTTAGACTTAAGGCTCTTTTTGAGACCTTCAGAGTTCCTATTTAACTATTAATTTATTTAAATCTTCCTTTGGCCAAGCCACTGTCACTTTTCTAGGCCATGAAGTAGGTAGTGGTAAAGTTGCTCCTAAACTTGCTAAAGTTCTTGCTATTAAAGATTATCCAGTTCCTCATTATAGGAAATCTCTTTAACGTTTCCTTGGCATGTTAGAATTTTACAGAAGATTCTGTAAGAATTTCTCAGATATTGTAGCCCCTCATACCTCTCTTACCAGTCACAAAGTTCCCTTTAATTGGACCCCAGAGTCTCAAAATGCTTTTGTCTCCAGACTTCTCCAAACCTTTTTCATTACAGGTTGATGCTTGTGTGTCTGGGGTTGGGACAGTACTATTGCAAAACGAGAACGAGGAGTTGCAGCCTGTAGCCTACTTTTCGGCCAAGTTCCAGCTGCATCAGAGGGCTTACTCTACCATTGAAAAAGAAGCCCTCGCTCTGGTACTGGCTTTGGAGCATTTCGATGTTTATGTGGGCCAGACATCGCAGGTGGTCACCGTCTACAGTGATCACAATCCTCTAGTATATCTCCAAGCCATGAAGAACCACAACACAAGGCTCATACGTTGGGCTATACGACTGCAACCATACTCGCTCAGAATTAAATATATTGCCGGCAACGAAAATATGTTGGCAGACTCATTATCTAGAGTCTAACTATATTATTTAATTAGGTTAGGATGTTAGGGTACTTGTGGTAACCCCTTTCATGCTCTTTTCTTTTATCCCCTGGTGTGGGTTTTTTTTTTAGTGAGGGGATGCGGGCTACCTTCCGCCTGTATCTTGGACCAATGCTAGCCCGACTGACTGCTGTCTCACTCTGAGTTTAGGGTTTGGCTTTTTGTCACAAGAAAAGCTGAACTCTATCTAAGAGTTGGATGGTGGAGAGGAAAGGCGGTCCCATTATTTTGTGCCATGGCGGCACGACTACCACTGAGAGGTGGCAGCCTAATCCTGAGCCTTCTCGGGGTGAGAGTGTGGCATGCAAAGAGTACGTAACCTTTATTCGGCGCATGTACACACCCTCATTTACAGGGTATCTCCCCCAACCAGCGAACCAAGTGACTTAGAGTTGACGTTGGGGCCCCGTCGTTCAACTAGTAACCAGGTTCCAGCCAATAAGAAGATGGTTTTGGCAATCGCAGAGGTTATGTGGGTACCATTCTCCTGTCTGCCCTTATCATTCCCATTCTAGAGCTGGTTGAAGCACGGTCTGCTCTCTTGTGGCTTCTATTCTGCCTTGCTTACCGTGGAGTGCACTAATACCTATCACTGTACATAGTGTATATAGTGTACATATTGCTGTTCTAAATTCGTGAAGGATAATATAAGTCAAAACTTTTCTGCTGTGTTTATTTTGCTCCCTTTACACCCAGGATAACAGGCCATTTGGACTCCTGGGTTGACCAATCCCCCCTTCAGGAGTACAGTCATAGGTGACCCATCCCCTCCTTCAGGAGTACAGATGGTCATGGGTGACCCATCCCCCCCTTCAGGGGTACAGACGGTTATAGGAGACCCATCCCCCCTTCAGGAGTACAGACAGTCATAGGTGACCCGTCCCCCATTCAGAAGTACAGAGGGTGATAGGTGACCCATCCCCCCCGTCAGGAGTACAGACGGTCATAAGTGACCCATCCCCCATTCAGGAGTACAGGCGGTCATAGGAGACCCATCTCCCCTTCTGGAGAACAGACGGTCATATGTGACCCATCTCCCCTTCAGAAGTACAGACGGTCATAGGTGACTATTACAACACTGCGGAAAAACTTTTGACTTTATTATACTTCACCAATTTAGAACAGAAGTATGTACACAATATACACTATGTACAACAATAGGTATTAGTGCACTCCACTGTAAGCAAGGCAGAATAGAAGCCACTAGAGAGCAGACAGTGCTTCAACCAGCTCTAGAATGGGAATGACAAGTACAGACAGGCGAGTGGTACTCACATCGCCTCTGCGATTGCCAAAACCATCTTCTCATTGGCTGGAACCTGGGTACTGATTGAACGATGGGGCCCCATCATCAACCCTTAGCCCCTGGTTTCCTGGTTGGGGGAGATACATGCGCCGAATAAAGGTTACGTACTCTTTGCATGCCACATCCCCACCCCGAGAGGGGTCAGGATTTGTCTCCCACTTCCTAGTGGTAACTGTGTTGCCATGGCACCAAATAATGGGACCGCCTTTCTCTCAACCATCCAACTCTTAGATAAAGCTCAGCTTTTTTCGTGATAAAAATCCAAACCCTAAACTCAGAGCAAGACAGCAGACAGTCGGGCTAACATGGGTCGAAGGCACGGGCGGACGGTAGCCCGCATCCCCTCACTAAAAAAAAAAAAACACACCATGGGATAAATAAAAAGAGCTTGAGAGGGGTTACCATAGGTAATCTAACATCCTAACCTAATATATAATTATAATAGAGAGTAACATTGTTAGACACTAGATAAAGAGTCTGCCAACATATTTCCTTTGCTGGCAATGTATAATATTCTGAGTAGGGTTGCAGTCGTATGCTCGATCTCATGAGCCTCGTATTGTGGTTCTTCACGGCTTGGAGATATACTAGAGGGTTGTGATCACTGTAGACGGTGACCACCTGCGAAGTCTGGCCCACGTAAACATCGAAGTGCCCCAAAGCCAGTACCAGCACGAGGGCTTCTTTTTCAATGGTAGAGTAAGCCCTGTGATGCGGCTGGAACTTGGCAAAGAAGAAGGCTACAGGCTGCAACTCGTCATCCCCATTTTGCAACAGTACTGCCCCAACCCCAGTACACGATAATCTTTTTGCTTTATAAAAAGCACCTTGACACTCTGGGGTCCAATTATAGGGAACTTTGAGACTAGTAAGAGAGGTAAGAGGGGCTACAATATCTGAGAAATTCTTACAGAATCTTCTGTAAAATCTTATCATGCCTAGGAAACGTTGAAGAGATTTCCTATCAAGTGGAACTGGATAATCTTTCATGGCAAGAACTTTAGCAAATTTAGGAGCAACTTTACTACTACCTACTTCATGGCCTAGAAAAGTAACAGTGGCCTGGCCAAAGGAAGACTTAGATAAATTAACAGTTAAATGGGAACTCTGAAAGGTCTCAAAGAGAGCCTTAAGTCTAACTAGGTGTTTGTTATGGGGCTATAGGACCCAACATGTATTTATAAGTAACAGTTACTCTGGAATACCTAATTATATTGAATTGATGGGGACTTTGCTCTAAATGTCAGAAGGACTGATCAACCTTATGACTGAGAGGCAGCTGGGTCAAGCCTATTTTTCTCAATATAATAGGTTATACTGTAGACACATAAACACACAATTTAAATAAGTAGTTTATAAAGTTGTATTTCTTTTTGTAAAAGTAAAATTAAGGTGTGGTAGAATTGTGGTAACTGGAGAATTGTGCTTGGCAACAGTCTTTTGTTTTGGTGGGAGGAGCTTAGCCAGGCTCTCTCTCTCTCTCACTCTCACTGACTCTCTCTCTCTGTGGCTGACCTTCAACCTGGCAGGATCTCTGGGTCCTTCTCCTATCTTTTGGGGCATCATGTGTGCTCCAGGGGTGAGTTTTTATAATTTAAGTTGTGGCCACCATACCCAGGGTGACTAAAGTGTGTCAAAACACTGGTTAGCCAGAGTTATGTCAAGAGAGAAGGACAAAAGTTAATAAGGTACACCATGTGGGAGAACAGCTATGCAGTGTGTAGATCGTTGTTTTGAAAATGTGAGGCTGTAATTGTATATTCTGTACATATCTCTTGAGAATACAGTTATATTTTTATAGTAGTAGTTTACATAACCTGTGAAGAGGGCTGGTGAAAGGGTATCAGAGACACTCAAGATGATCAGCCATGATGTAAGTATTACCCCTAGACAAATAAGGCCATTAAGTAAAAGCTACCCCACACTAGAACATGTAGTGAGAACCTCACTATCAAAGTAATAAGGGGCAAACCAACGTAACAGTGTTGATCCCAAGTATCAGACACCACTACAACATCATCCAGGTACGCTGCCGTGCCTTCAAGTCCTTTAACAGCCTGATGGATAAGTTTCTGGAATGAAGAGGGGGAGTTTTTCATTTCGAAGGGGGTAACTGAATATTGACATTTACCTCCTGGAATTACGAAGGCAGAGATTTCCTTCGCCTTATCCATCAAAGGTACCTGATAGTAACCTTTAAGGAGATCTAACTTGGACACAAAAGTAGCCTTACCCACAAAGTCGATTAGGTTATCCAGACGACGAAAAGGGTAAGCATCTGCGATTGTGACCTCATTCACCTAACGGTAGTCTGTACACATACGAAAATCTCCATCAGCTTTTTAACAAGGATGCACGGTGAATCCCATGGACTAGATGACTCCTCCACTAACCCATGCTCTAACAGAAATTCTACCTCCTGCTGAAGTAGCTTCTGCTTTTCAGGATTAGCTCTGTAGGGGGAGAGTTTAATTAATAGGTTTAGAGTTTCCCACATCTACGTCATGATAACCTAAAGTATATTTTTTCGGCACATCCGAAAAATTATCAGGGTATGACTGTAGAAGCGCAGTTAAACTTGTTGCTTGAGTTTCAGATAGCCGCACCATTAAAGGGCTAGGGTCCTTGAGGAGGACAGAGTTTGGGAGTTTGACAATAATTTCAGAAATAGAGTGCAAAGAGTCAGAGTCGTCCTCAGAGGTAGAGGACTGAGTCATTACTGGGACTGTATCTGGTGTATGAAAAGATTTTAATTGATTAATGTGAAAAGTTTTAGTTTTTGAAGTCTTATCAAGGGGAGCTACCACATAATTTACATCAGATAATTTACTTACAATTTGCATAGGTCCCATAATTTTAGTTTTCAAAGTGTGGCCAGGTATAGGTTCCTACACCAACACCTTGTCTCCTGGATGGAAGGAGCGGAATTGTGCATTTCTGTCATACCTCTGTTTCTTCTTATTTTGAGCTGCCTTGGGTAACTGACGTGCCACCTGCAACCTTGAAGACGGGTTGTAGAGTGTGGAGCTAACGTCTTCTCTCATCCATCCTTCTTTGAGCACCCAAAGAGGACCACGTACATTGTGCCCAAAGATCAGCTCAAATGGACTATACCCGGTAGACTCCTGCACAGTTTCTCTTATTGAAAACAGCAACAAAGGTAGTGATTCATCCCAGTCTGTAGGAAAATGCATGCAAAAAGTTCACATCATAGTTTTTAGCGTCTGATGGAACCTTTCCAAGGCTCCTTGGGACTGAGGATGATAGGCAGTACATAAGTTGTGGATTATCCCGAACCTAGTTAATGCTTCTCTAAATGCTTTGGCAGTGGTATTAGTACCTTGGTCACTTTGAATAGTTTTCGGAATGCCAAAACAAGAAATGAATCTGGTTAAAGCTTTGAGAATAGCTTTTGTATTAATACTGCGCATTGGAATTGCTTCAGGGTATCTAGTTACTCTATCCATAATGGTAAATTAGTACTGATTTCCAGACTTTGACTTAGGTAGTCTACCTACTCAGTCTATGATTAATTCTGCAAAAGGTTCTCCATCAGCAGGTATAGGCTGGAGAGGTGCAGGTTTAATAGAATGTTCAGGTTTCCCTACTTGCTGACATTCTCGGCAACACCGGATATGATTCTTCACATCCGGCCTTAATTTTGGCCAATAGATTTCTTTTGTGATTCTAAATAATGTTTTAGTAATTCCTAGGTGACCTCCTAATGAAGTATTATAAGGTATATTCAATATTTGATGTCTAAACTTTGTTGGAACTGCTAACCTGTCTGACAGTTGCCGGCCCTCTATCTCCTTTCCAGTCTCAGTGCAAATCAAATAGTCGTTTTTAAGTTTATACTTGACCGAATGATCCAAAGAGGATTTTCCCATGGCTGCCTGAAAAGCGAAATTCAAAGAAAGGTCCTTTCGTTGTTCCTCCCGGAAGGACAGTCCCTTGGACATGGAAACAGATACCTGGCAATCCTGCTACCCTGGAATAGGAAGGCTTGATTTGGGTCTGTTCACTTGATCTACGAGGCCCTGGTCAGTTTTCCTCGTAAAAAAAATTGGTTATTCAGAGATCGGAGTCGTCCAAGGATAGTTCAGCATTCTCGCCAGACAACCCTTGGGATGTTGCCCGAGTTATGGGTTCAGGACATACACTAGCAGTGGTAATGTTATTACCCAGTAATAACATGACATCTTTCATGGGGAATCCCTCTGATACACCCACAGTCAAGTATCCAGTGTGGTATTTGCACTGTACATAAATTCTATGCAAGGACAAGAATATATAGCTCTTCCAAATGCTTCCAATAAAACAGAGGAATTTAAGGTGTTCTTTGAAAGGGGTAATATTCCCTCTCTTATAAGTGAGCAATATGCTCCAGTATCTCTAAAGGTTCTGACTTCAGTTGTTTTTGAGTTTTCCTGAAGGGAAATAGGGCTCTGACAGTAATAAGGGGCCATCCCTTTCTCTACTTCTTTCAGGGACATGTTACTAGGGATATTAGAGATTTTCCCAATGGGTTGGGGTTTGTGGGGGCAGTTGGGACGGATGTGACCTGCTTTGTTACAGAGGAAGCAGACGACAGGCTTGCTCTTTACTCCCTGCTGACGTTGCAACTGGTGTCGCTCTGGCTGGTGTCTCTCTGGATACTGTTGTCAAGTTACACCATGTTGAGTGGTTTGTCTCTCACCAGGTGGACCATAAGTTGAGAAGCGTGGCTCACCAGGTGACTGAGAGAATTCTAATTAAATTAGGGCTAATAATCAAAGCCCCTATAGATAAAACAAAACCAAAAACTAAATATATAAATCGTCTATACCTTTTATCCCCACTTATGTAATCCTCTCTGTAATACATTACCATAGAAGAAATAAATAAAACCACTCCTAAAAATAGGAATCTTACTCAATCATAAATCAAGGTTGCTACAATAGAAGAAGAATTCAAAGAAAAAATCTCCCACTCAATTACTTAAGCAGCCCCAGAACTTAACCTTACTATACTAAATAAAATAAAAACCAATGCCCTAAGTGATAAAAACACTAAACTAAATGACTAAAAGCACTTCACAACACGATTTAAAATAACTTTATCTCTTCGGCACCACAACCCGACGTTTTTTCCTAAACTATTTAAATTGAAGAGTTCTAGTAGTTTAAAAAAAATTTTGGTCTTGTAAACCAAAGATGAAGTTTATTTCTAGAACTTTATACTATCTCAGTATAATATTTTATATTTTATTCTCCCTGTTACCTTAAGCATAGTGATCCTGTTCTCAACCTTAACACATCCTCTTTCCATAGGACTCACCGTCCTCACATAGGACTCACCGTCCTCACATAGGACTCACCGTCCTCACATAGGACTCACCGTCCTCACATAGGACTCACCATCCTCACATAGGACTCACCATCCTCACATAGGACTCACCATCCTCACATAGGACTCACCATCCTCACATAGGATTCACCATCCTCACATAGGACTCACCCTCCTCACATAGGACTCACCCTCCTCACATAGGACTCACCCTCCTCACATAGGACTCACCCTCCTCACATAGGACTCACCCTCCTCACATAGGACTCACCATCCTCACATAGGACTCACCATCCTCACATAGGACTCACCCTCCTCACATAGGGCTCACCCTCCTCACATAAAACTCACCCTCCTCACATAGGACTCACCCTCCTCACATAGGACTCACCCTCCTCACATAGAACTCACCCTCCTCACATAGAACTCACCATCCTCACATAGGACTCACCATCCTCACATAGGACTCACCCTCCTCACATAGGACTCACCATCCTCACATAGGACTCACCATCCTCACATAGGACTCACCATCTTCACATAGGACTCACCATCCTCACATAGGACTCACCCTCCTCACACAAACCATTCTCATCTGTATACTTTCAAGGCTCTTCGGGCCTTCCTTCTGATCTTCATATATTTTATTCCTAATCTTTTTAGGGGGAAATTAATTTTGTTTATTTATGTTTCCTCTCTAGCCTCCAACGAAGCCTTTAAAATTCACTTAAAGTCTAGCCTATTAATCATCCTATCGTTTTCCCTATCTCCTATTTTAATCTTTTTAGACCCTTTATTCCTCCCATCAAAATTTTTCAACTCCACATTATTCCTAACTTTAGAAAACAAAACGAATTTAGCCATTTTATCAACCAGCTCCATCTACTCTCTCCCTTCATTTCCTCTTACTATTCTAGTAATTTTGTATCTGCTACTCACCTTCATTGTTATTGTCAGTATTATTAATATCACATCGAGACCTTTACGACCTTCAAAATTCAAGACAGAAAATAGTTTACTTTTAAAATATTAATTTTGGAAATTAAAGAAAAAGCCTGGCTTTTTTTCTGACTTTTATTAAAACTATTTCAATTACTTAATCCTTTCGTACTAAAATAACTTAAGACTCCTTAGAAGATAGAAACCAACCTGGCTCACGCCGGTCTGAACTCAAGTCATGTAAAAATTTCAAGGTCGACCAGACCTTCTCTTGCAACTGCTACACCACTAAGAAATTTTTAATTCAACATCGAGGTCGCAAACTCTTTTGTCGACAAGAACTCTCAAAAAAAATTACGCTGTTTTCCCTAAAGTAATTTATTCTTTAATCCTAAAAAGGCATCATATAAACAGATATCTCTGATTTAAACAAAAAGTAGTTACGTATATAACTTATATCCTAGTCGCCCCAACTACACACTCCGCTAATAATAAACTTTACTATTCCAAATCACTCTTAACTAACTCAATGTACAAACTTTATAGGGTCTTATCGTCCCTCTAACTCATTTAAGCTTTTTCACTTAAAAGTTAAATTCAATCTATGAGATAAAGACAGCTTACTTCTCGTCCGACCATTCATTCCTGCCTCCAATTAAAAGACTAATGATTATGCTACCTTAGCACGGTCATAATACCGTGGAATTTTAGTTCCCAGTGGGCAGGCCAGACTTTATATAACTCTCATATAGACATGTTTTTGATAAACAGGCGGAAGTATTTTTGCCGAATTCCTCTACACTCATCACCCCTTTAATAAATTTCATTAAATTCTCCAAAATTTATTTAAAATAAATAATTCATATACTAATATATTCACTTTAAATCTCTAAACTAAATTTATAAAAAGTCTTTCTTACTTAAAATTAATAAATATTCTCTTCCCTATACCTCAGGTATAACCCCCTGTAAACATGGCTACCTCTAAATCTAGTTAAGCGTACCTTTTATCTATTTTTATTATTAAAATAAATAAATAAAGAGCTAGCCCCATCTATTCCTAAACTTTCCCTACTTCAATGCAAAGAAAAAATTAATTTTTAAAAAAAAAAACAAAAAAAAAAAAAAAAAAAAAGCGGATATTTTAAGGCCCGATTAACATTTCACTACTAAAGCAAAGCTTGAGTTTTTTTGCTACAAAAACTCAACCCTCAATTTAGCTATCATCATTTTGGGAAAAATATAAAAAATATTTAATGTAAAATATCCCTAATACACAAGATACTTAGTTTAACTAATACTTTCCATTTATTTCATTTCATATATTTCAACTTTCCTACACAGTACTATTATCTATCGCCAATAATTATCATTTCCTTAACTACCTACTAGAGCTCCAAAATATTTTTCCTAATCATAATAATTAGCAAGGTGTCATAAGTAACCAAAATAAATCGCTCCTGCAACAACCTTTTCAACGTAAGTGAAATGCTAATCTTTAGCTTCACTTTGAATTTACAGTTTAAATTATCCAAACAAATAAACTACAATTATCATGAACATTAAAATGGTATAAAATACCGACAGATTGTTAGGTAAGACACATATGCAACAGTTAGGTATCTTTATTTCGAAACGTTTCGCCTACACAGTAGGCTTCTTCAGTCGAGTACAGAAAAGTTGATAGAAGCAGAAGTTTTGAGGTGGTCAGTCCCTCAGTCTGGAGAAGAGCATTGTTCCGTTGTCACGTCAAAACTTGCAAGCTTCTTATCACTCATGTCGAGATCCCTGATACGGTTAAGGAGGTCACCCGAATGCTTTAGATGAGCCTGACTGATTGTACCCAGGAGCTTTGACAAATATTTCGCCAAAACTCCTGCTAGACTGTTTTGGCGAAATATTTGTCAAAGCTCCTGGGTACAATCAGTCAGGCTCATCTAAAGCATTCGGGTGACCTCCTTAACCGTATCAGGGATCTCGACATGAGTGATAAGAAGCTTGCAAGTTTTGACGTGACTGCCTTATTCACCAATGTCCCAGTTGATCAAGCCATTGATCTTCTTCGCAGGGTGATTAAAGATGATACAGAGTTACCTGTACCCCGCCAAGATTTTGTGAGCCTTGTCGAACTTTGTGTTCGTTATAACTGTTTTAGGTTCGAGGACAAGAAGTACAAACAACTCTTCGGACTAGCCATGGGATCCCCACTTAGTGCAGTTCTTGCCAATTTATATATGGAGGACCTGGAATCAAGAAGGATCCTCAATAACATCCCTCGTTCAGTTACTTGGATGCGGTACGTAGATGATATTTTGGTCATTGTACCCAAAAATCTTGACGTACAGGGCATCCTCAACACCATCAACACTCTGGAACCTACTATTAAATTTACTCTAGAGGAGGAGAAGGACAACCAGTTACCTTTTCTCGACGTTCTCTTACGCACAGGGGAAAACAAACTTTCTTTTAAAGTCTACCGGAAGCCTACCTACAAGAATGATCTTCTACATTTCTTCTCTCACCATGACACAAGAACTAAAAGAGGGGTAGTTATTGGCTTCTTTCTGAGAGCCTACAGAATTTCCAGTCCGCAGTTCCTCGAAGAAGAATGTACATACATCACCAACTCTTTTAGTTCACTACACTTTCCCCTACACTTCATACGTGACTGCAGGAAACGTGCAACACGTATCCTCAGCAAGACCAACACCTATCAAATTGAAGAAAAGCCTCCAAGTTACATCGTTTTACCGGTCAGCAACGTTGCCACTAATGTTTCAAAAATGTTTGACAGAAAACTGGCTAAAATATCTACCAGCTCTTCAACTACTATTAGGAACCTGATACAAAAACCAAAGCATGATTCTGACACAAGTGCAGGAATCTACACTATACCATGTGGGGGATGTGACAAAGTATATGTAGGGGAAACAGCCAGAACTCTGGACATTAGGATAGCAGAACACAAAAATGCTTGCAGAAACGATGACCGCAAAAACGCATGTGCTCAACATAGAGACGATGTTTGACACCTCATGAAATTCAATGAAGCTAAACTAGTTATTAAAGAAGACGACTTAAGACGGAGAAAATGCATTGAAGCTGCACTAATTTCTGTCAGTAACACTATAAAGCAAAAATCCGGTAGTTACAGTATTTCAAAATTACTAAGCAAGAGGATATTTCCCATCCTGGGAACTGGTGTTACTTGATGCCAGCAGGTCCCTCTCTTGCCTCACCTCCTTAGTTCCATTACTACTACTACTACTATTACTACTACTACTACTACTACTACTACTACTACTACCATCTCTACCCACGCATCACCTCACCTGACTCCCGCCACTATATATATGTGTGTTTTCTTAGTTTTCTCTGTATTAGGACTGAAGAAGCCACTCGTGGCGAAACGTTTCCTTTAATAAATGTCCTGAACTGTACATAAGTGTCTTTTTCCACATCTTGTCGGTATCACCATACCATTTCCTCACTACTTATTTAACTTTACAAATTTTTCTATTCCCCTTATTGTCTATATATATATATATATATATATATATATATATATATATATATATATATATATATATATATATATATATATATATATATATACATACATATATATATATATATATATATATATATATATATATATATATATATATATATATATACATTTAAAGAAATGTAAATTTACCCGAATCATTCATAATCCTGTAAATCATATAATCCATTTGTATCGTTGGCTGACGTAGACGTTCTTCCTCCGGCTGGCACTTCATCCTCCAAGGTTGACGATCTCTGTTCATGCCAGGCTGTTGAAAAGAGAGATGGGTCCGCTTGGACAAGGAGCAGTTAGTTTCTAAGGTATCAGCCAACCTGGCTGCCTCCAATGCAGTGGTTAAGTCACGATCCTGCAGAAAAACTCGAACCTCTGGTCCCAGAGACTCCAGCAGGTTGTCAACCAGAATAAGCTGCAGAAGATCATCAAAGGTAGCAACACCACTTGCTTTTTACCAGCTGGTAAAAGCTTTGGTCTGCTGTCGCACAAAATCAACCAGGGACTGACCAAGGTGTCATCTGCCTAACTTAAAGATCTTTCTGTATTTAGCTGGGATACAAGTATATGCTCCCAAAACTGTGGTCTTCACTACTTTATATTCGGAAAAATCAGTGTCATTTAACACTGACGTAAATTCCTGTGCCTTACCAAACAATGCTGTGTGAACCAACGATGCCCAATGCTGTTCCGGCCACTTCAAGGTTCGAGCCTGATTTTCGAAAGCTTCGAAAAATTGTTCTCGTTCAGCCTCATTGAAGTGGGGAACAAGCTGTACTGCTTTCTGTAAACTAAAGCCATTTACAAGTTGCGAAAACTGCCTTCTTTATTTTTCCTTATCAAACTCTTCCTTGGCAAATGATCTCTGTTCCCTAGTCTGCTAAAGATTGATTTTTGCCAACTCAAGTGCCAATGCCGCTGATTCGCATTGAGATAACCCTGCTGCACTAGACACGATTTTCCTCCATTGATGTATCATCATCCTCCTGCAAGAACATCAGAGTTTTATTCCTGGCTCCCATAGAGGAAGGAGTCTGATGTGCCATCTCCTCTTCCCGAAGTTTGTCGGTGATCAGTGAACGCAGTTGCGCAGCTGTGAGAATGCATTAGTAATCAATGCCAATAGAACGAGCAATTTGCAAACTGTGGCATGCAAAGAGTACGTAACCTTTATTCGGCGCATGTACACACCCTCATTTACAGGCTATCTCCCCCAACCAGCGAACCAGGTTGCTAAGAGTTGATGATGGGGCCCCGTCATTCAACTAGTGACCAGGTTCTAGCCAATAAGAAGATGGTTTTGGCAATCACAGAGGCTATGTGGGTACCGCTCTCCTGTCTGCCGTTGTCATTCTCATCTAGAGCTGGTTGAAGCACGGTCTGCTATCTTGTGGCTTCTATTTCTGCCTTGCTTACCGTGGAGTGCACTAAACTTATCACTGTACATAGTGTACATATTGCTGTTCTAAATTGGTGAAGGATAATATAAGTCTAAACTTTTTCTGCTGTGTTTATTTTGCTCCCATTACACCCGGGATAACAGGCCATTTGGAACCCTAGGTTGTAATATGGGGGCCTGTCCGGGATCTGGAGCTGAACTTAGAGAAATGGTAGCAGGAACATTGTGCAGCTTGCTGTCTGGCATTGCATTAGCTTTGCCTAGGCTTTACAAATTTTGTGTCAGTTTTGTAATGGTCAGCCTTGCTATTGTGTGATCGTTCAACAGCTCGCTACTAGCTTGTTCGGTGTGCTCACTTCGCTACGGTCAATCTTCTAGAACAGTGTAGCTGTCTGGCATTGTTTTACAAATTTTGCGTGTCAGTTGTTACTAGCCTGTTCGGTGTGGAGAATTTTGCAGTCAGCTTTGCTTGTATGCGTATTCTGCAATCGTACTGTGCATAGCTAAGCGTGTTCTGCAAATTAACATGTTACGTTGGGGTATTCTGCAATCGTACTGTGCATAGCAAATAACTTATGCCACCTAGACGAGTCAGACGTCTTGTGTAGGCATATACTTTGCATAACCTACCTAAATTGTCCCTACAGCATTGTTGGCAAATTGCTCGTTCCATTGGCATTAAATACAAACGCACTCTCACAGCTGCGCAACTGCGTTCACTGATTGCTGACAAACTTATAGAAGAAGAGATGGCGCATCAGACTCCTCCCTCTACGGGAGCTGGGGCAAAAACTCCTATGTTCTCACAGGAGGAAGATGATACACCTACGGAGCAAAATGGTCAGTATAGTGCAGATGGGTTGTCTCAAAGTGAATCAGCGTCGTTGGCACTAGAGCTGGCAAAAATCAATCTTGAGCAAACTAGAGAACAGAGAGCATTCGCAAGGGAAGAATTTGATAGGGAAAGACAAAGGAGGCAGTTTTCGCATTCTGTAAATGATTTTAGTTTACAAAAAGCAGTACAGCTTGTTCCCCGCTTCAATGAGGCCGAACCAGAACAATTTTTCGAAAGCTTCGAAAATCAGGCTCGAGCCTTGAGGTGGCCGGAACAGCATTGGGCATAGTTGGTTCATACAGCATTATTGGGTAAGGCACAGGAATTTACGTCAGCATTAAATGACGCTGAATTTTCTGATTATCAAGTAGTGAAGACCACAGTGTTGGGAGCATATACATGTATCCCAGCAAACCAAAGCTTTTACCAGCTGGTATAAAGCAAGTGGTGTCTCTACCTTTGAGGAGCTGGTGCAGCTTATTCTGATTGATAACCTGCTGGAGTCTGTGGGACCAGAGGTTCGAGTCTTTCTGCAGGATCGTGACTTAACCACTGCATTGGAGGCAGCCAGGTTGGCTGATACCTTCGAAACTAACTGCTCCTTGTCCGAGCGGTCCCGTCTCTCTTTTCAACAGCCTGGCATGAGCAGAGATTGTCAACCTTGGAGAATGAAGTGCCAGCCGGAGGGAGAACGTCTACGTCAGCCAACTAAGTCACCTGGTGAGCCACGCTTCTCAACATATGGTCCACCTGCGGAGAGGCAAACTACTCATGGTGCATCTCGACAACAGTATCCAGAGAGACACCAGCCAGAACGACACCATTTGCAACGTCAGCAGGGAGTAAAGGGCAAGCCTGTCGCCTGCTTCCTCTGTAACAATGTAGGTCACATCCGTCCCAACTGCCCCCATAAACCCCAACCCATTGGGAAAATCTCTAATATCCCTAGTAACATGTCCCCTAGAGAAGTAGAAAAAGGTATTGCCCCTTATTATTGCAAGAGTCTTATTTCCCTTCAGGAAAACTCAGAAACAACTAAAGTAAAGACCTTTAGAGATACTGGGGCATATTGCTCACTTGTAAGAGAAGGAATATTACCCCTTTCAGAGAATACTTCCTTGAATTCCTCTGTTTTATTGAAAGCATTTGGAGGAGCTATATATTCTGTCCCTTTGCATAAAATTTATGTACAGTGCAAATATTACACTGGGTACTTGACTGTAGGTGTCTCAAAAGGATTCCCCATGAAAGATGCCATGTTATTACTGGGTAATAACATTACTACTGTTAATGCGTATCCTGAACCTATAATGAGTAATTCTTCTCCGGTGTTGGCCATAACTCGGGCAACATCCCAAGGGTTGTCTGGAGAGAATGTTGACCTATCCTTGGACGACTCCGAT
>NC_091309.1:50424885-50468795 GCF_038502225.1 Cherax quadricarinatus | reverse complement strand
GTAAAATATTTACTTACGTTAATCGACCTAAAATTTTTTTCTCTTCTGGAAAGTTTAAGTGAGTCACTCCCAGCGTGAAGCTGGGAGTGACTCACTCATCCCAGCGTGAAGCTGGGAGTGACTCACTCATCCCAGCGTGAAGCTGGGAGTGACTCACTCATCCCAGCGTGAAGCTGGGAGAGACTCACTCATTACAGCGTGAAGCTGGGAGAGACTCACTCATCCCAGCGTGAAGCTGGGAGAGACTCACTCATTACAGCGTGAAGCTGGGAGAGACTCACTCATTACAGCGTAAAGCTGGGAGAGACTCACTCATCCCAGCGTGAAGCTGGGAGTGACTCACTCATCCCAGCGTGAAGCTGAGAGTGACTCACTCATCCCAGCGTGAAGCTGGGAGTGACTCACTCATCCCAGCGTGAAGCTGGGAGTGACTCACTCATCCCAGCGTGAAGCTGGGAGTGACTAACTCATCCCAGCGTGAAGCTGGGAGTGACTAACTCATCCCAGCGTGAAGCTGGGAGTGACTCACTCATCCCAGCGTGAAGCTGGGAGTGACTAACTCATCCCAGCGTGAAGCTGGGAGTGACTAACTCATCCCAGCGTGAAGCTGGGAGTGACTCACTCATCCCAGCGTGAAGCTGGGAGTGACTCACTCATCCCAGCGTGAAGCTGGGAGTGACTCACTCATCCCAGCGTGAAGCTGGGAGTGACTCACTCATCCCAGCGTGAAGCTGGGAGTGACTCACTCATCCCAGCGTGAAGCTGGGAGTGACTCACTCATCCCAGCGTGAAGCTGGGAGTGACTCACTCATCCCAGCGTGAAGCTGGGAGTGACTCACTCATCCCAGCGTGAAGCTGGGAGTGACTCACTCATCCCAGCGTGAAGCTGGGAGTGACTCACTCATCCCAGCGTGAAGCTGGGAGTGACTCACCCATCCCAGCGTGAAGCTGGGAGTGACTCACTCATCCCAGCATGAAGCTGGGAGAGACTCACTCATCCCAGCGTGAAGCTGGGAGTGACTCACTCATCCCAGCGTGAAGCTGGGAGTGACTCACTCATCCCAGCGTGAAGCTGGGAGAGACTCACTCATCCCAGCATGAAGCTGGGAGAGACTCATCCCAGCGTGAAGCTGGGAGAGACTCGCTCATCCCAGCGTGAAGCTGGGAGAGACTCTCATCCCAGCGTGAAGCTGGGAGAGACTCACTCATCCCAGCGTGAAGCTGGGAGAGACTCGCTCATCCCAGCGTGAAGCTGGGAGTGACTCACTCATCCCAGCGTGAAGCTGGGAGTGACTCACTCATCCCAGCGTGAAGCTGGGAGAGACTCACTCATCCCAGCGTAATGCTGGGAGTGACTCACTCATCCCAGCGTAAAGCTGGGAGAGACTCACTCATCCCAGCGTGAAGCTGGGAGTGACTCACTCATCCCAGCGTGAAGCTGGGAGTGACTCACTCATCCCAGCGTGAAGCTGGGAGAGACTCACTCATCCCAGCGTGAAGCTGGGAGTGACTCACTCATCCCAGCGTGAAGCTGGGAGTGACTCACTCATTCCAGCGTGAAGCTGGGAGAGACTCACTCATCCCAGCGTGAAGCTGGGAGTGACTCACTCATCCCAGCGTAAAGCTGGGAGAGACTCACTCATCCCAGCGTGAAGCTGGGAGTGACTCACTCATCCAAGCGTGAAGCTGGGAGTGACTCACTCATCCAAGCGTGAAGCTGGGAGAGACTCACTCATCCCAGCGTGAAGCTGGGAGTGACTCACTCATCCCAGCGTGAAGCTGTGAGTGACTCACTCATCCCAGCGTGAAGCTGGGAGTGACTCACTCATCCCAGCGTGAAGCTGGGAGTGACTCACTCATTCCAGCGTGAAGCTGGGAGTGACTCACTCATCCCAGCGTGAAGCTGGGAGTGACCCACTCATTCCAGCATGAAGCTGGGAGAGACTCACTCATCCCAGCGTGAAGCTGGGAGAGACTCGCTCATCCCAGCGTGAAGCTGGGAGAGACTCTCATCCCAGCGTGAAGCTGGGAGAGACTCACTCATCCCAGCGTGAAGCTGGGACAGACTCGCTCATCCCAGCGTGAAGCTGGGAGTGACTCACTCATCCTAGCGTGAAGCTGGGAGTGACTCACTCATCCCAGCGTGAAGCTGGGAGAGACTCACTCATCCCAGCGTGAAGCTGGGAGTGACTCACTCATCCCAGCGTAAAGCTGGGAGAGACTCACTCATCCCAGCGTGAAGCTGGGAGTGACTCACTCATCCCAGCGTGAAGCTGGGAGTGACTCACTCATCCCAGCGTGAAGCTGGGAGAGACTCACTCATCCCAGCGTGAAGCTGGGAGTGACTAACTCATCCCAGCGTGAAGCTGGGTGTGACTCACTCATTCCAGCGTGAAGCTGGGAGAGACTCACTCATCCCAGCGTGAAGCTGGGAGTGACTCACTCATCCCAGCGTAGAGCTGGGAGAGACTCACTCATCCCAGCGTGAAGCTGGGAGTGACTCACTCATCCAAGCGTGAAGCTGGGAGTGACTCACTCATCCCAGCGTGAAGCTGGGAGAGACTCTCTCATCCCAGCGTGAAGCTGGGAGTGACTCACTCATCCCAGCGTGAAGCTGGGAGTGACTCACTCATCCCAGCGTGAAGCTGGGAGTGACTCACTCATCCCAGCGTGAAGCTGGGAGTGACTCACTATTCCCAGCGTGAAGCTGGGAGTGACTCACTCATCCCAGCGTGAAGCTGGGAGTGACTCACTCATCCCAGCGTGAAGCTGGGAGTGACCCACTCATCCCAGCGTGAAGCTGGGAGAGACTCACTCATCCCAGCGTGAAGCTGTGAGAGAGTCACTCATCACAGCGTGAAGCTGGGAGTGACTAACTCATCCCAGCGTGAAGCTGGTAGAGACTCACTCATCGCAGCGTGAAGTTGGGAGAGACTCACTCATCCCAGCGTGAAGCTGGGAGAGATTCACTCATTGCTGGGAGAAGCTGGGAGAGACTCTCATCCCAGCGTGAAGCTGGGAGAGACTCACTCATCCCAGCGTGAAGCTGGGAGAGACTCACTCATCCCAGCGTGAAGCTGGGAGTGACTAACTCATCCCAGCGTGAAGTTGGGAGAGACTCACTCATCCCAGCGTGAAGCTGGGAGAGATTCACTAATTGCTGGGAGAAGCTGGGAGAGACTCTCATCCCAGCGTGAAGCTGGGAGAGACTCACTCATCCCAGCGTGAAGCTGGGAGAGACTCACTCATCCCAGCGTGAAGCTGGGAGAGACTCACTCATCCCAGCGTGAAGCTGGGAGAGACTCACTCATCCCAGCGTGAAGCTGGGAGAGACTCACTCATCCCAGCGTGAAGCTGGGAGAGACTCACTCATCCCAGCGTGAAGCTGGGAGAGACTCACTCATCCCAGCGTGAAGCTGGGAGAGACTCACTCATCCCAGCGTGAAGCTGGGAGGGACTCACTCATCCCAGCGTGAAGCTGGGAGTGACTCACTCATCCCAGCGTGAAGCTGGCAGAGACTCACTCATCCCAGCGTGAAGCTGGGAGTGACTAACTCATCCCAGCGTGAAGCTGGGAGTGACTAACCCATCCCAGCGTGAAGCTGGGAGAGACTCACTCATCCCAGCGTGAAGCTGGGAGAGATTCATTCATCGCTGGGAGAAGCTGGGAGAGACTCTCATCCCAGCGTGAAGCTGGGAGAGACTCACTCATCCCAGCGTGAAGCTGGGAGAGACTCACTCATCCCAGCGTGAAGCTGGGAGAGACTCACTCATCCCAGCGTGAAGCTGGGAGAGACTCACTCATCCCATCGTGAAGCTGGGAGTGACTCACTCATCCCAGCGTGAAGCTGGGAGAGACTCACTCATCCCAGCGTGAAGCTGGGAGTGACTAACTCATCCCAGCGTGAAGCTGGGAGTGACTAACTCATCACAGCGTGAAGCTGGGAGAGACTCACTCATGCCAGCGTGAAGCTGGGAGAGACTCACTCATGCCAGCGTGAAGCAGGGAGAGACTCACTCATCCCAGCGTGTAGATGGGAGAGACTCACTCATCCCAGCGTGAAGCTGGGAGAGACTCACTCATCCCAGCGTGAAGCTGGGAGTGACTCACTCATCCCAGCGTGAAGCTGGGAGTGACTCACTAATCCCAGCGTGAAGCTCGGAGTGACTCACTCATCCCAGCGTGAAGCTGGGAGTGACTCACTCATCCAAGCGTGAAGCTGGGAGTGACTCACTCATCCCAGCGTGAAGCTAGGAGTGACTCACTCATCCCAGCGTGAAGCTGGGAGTGACTCACTCATCCCAGCGTGTAGCTGGGAGTGAGTCACTCATCCCAGCGTGAAGCTGGGAGAGACTCACTCATCCCAGCGTGAAGCTGGGAGAGACTCACTCATCCCAGCGTGAAGCTGGGAGTGACTAACTCATCCCAGCGTGAAGCTGGGAGAGACTCACTCATCGCAGCGTGAAGCTGGGAGAGACTCACTCATCCCAGCGTGAAGCTGGGAGAGATTCACTCATCGCTGGGAGAAGCTGGGAGAGACTCTCATCCCAGCGTGAAGCTGGGAGAGACTCACTCATCCCAGCGTGAAGCTGGGAGAGACTCACTCATCCCAGCGTGAAGCTGGAAGAGACTCACTCATCCCAGCGTGAAGCTGGGAGAGACTCACTCATCCCAGCGTGAAGCTGGGAGAGACTCACTCATCCCAGCGTGAAGCTGGGAGAGACTCACTCATCCCAGCGTGAAGCTGGGAGAAATTCACTTACCCCAGCGTGAAGCTGGGAGTGACTCACTTATCCCAGCGTGAAGCTGGGAGAGACTCACTCATCCCAGCGTGAAGCTGGGAGTGACTAACTCATCCCAGCGTGAAACTGGGAGAGACTCACTCATCCCAGCGTGAAGCTGGGAGTGACTAACTCATCCCAGCGTGAAGCTGGGAGAGACTAACTCATCCCAGCGTGAAGCTGGGACTCACTCATCGCTGGGAGAGACTCATCCCAGCGTGAAGCTGGGAGAGACTCACTCATCCCAGCGTGAAGCTGGGAGTGACTCACTCATCCCAGCTTGAAGCTGGGAGAGACTCACTCATCCCAGCGTGAAGCTGGGAGAGACTCACTCAACCCAGCGTGAAGCTGGGAGAGATTCACTCATCGCTGGGAGAAGCTGGGAGAGACTCACTCATCCCAGCGTGAATCTGGGAGAGACTCATTCATACAAGAGTGAAGCTGGGAGAGACTCACTCATCCCAGCGTGAAGCAGAGAGAGACACACTCATCCCAGCGTGAAGCTGGGAGAGAGACACTCATCCCAGCGTGAAGCTGGGAGAGAGACACTTATCCCAGCGTGAAGCTGGGAGAGAGAGACTCATCCCAGCGAGAAGCTGGGAGACATTCACTCATCCCAGCGTGAAGCTGGGAGAGAATCACTCATCCCAGCGTGTAGCTGGGAGAGACTCACTCATCGCTAGGAGAGACTCACCCCAGCGTGAAGCTGGGAGAGACTCACTCATCCCAGCGAGAAGCTGGGAGAGACTCACTCATCCCAGCGTGAAGCTGGAAGAGACTCACTCATCCCAGCGTGAAGCTGGGAGAGACTCACTCATCCCAGCGTGAAGCTGGGAGAGACTCACTCATCCCAGCGTGAAGCTGGGAGAGACTCACTTATCCCAGCGTGAAGCTGGGAGAGACTCACTCATCCCAGCGTGAAGCTGGGAGAGACTCACTCATCCCAGCGTGAAGCTGGGAGAGACTCACTCATCCCAGCGTGAAGCTGGGAGACTCACTCATCCCAGCGTGAAGCTGGGAGAGACTCACTCATCCCAGCGTGAAGCTGGGAGAGACTCACTCATCCCAGCGTGAAGCTGGGAGAGACTCACTCATCCCAGCGTGAAGCTGGGAGAGACTCACTCATCCCAGCGTGAAGCTGGGAGACTCACTCATTCCAGCGTGAAGCTGGGAGAGACTCACTCATCCCAGCGTGAAGCTGGGAGAGACTCACTCATCCCAGCGTGAAGCTGGGAGAGACTCACTCATCCCAGCGTGAAGCTGGGAGAGACTCACTCATCCCAGCGTGAAGCTGGGAGTGACTAACTCATCCCAGCGTGAAGTTGGGAGAGACTCACTCATCCCAGCGTGAAGCTGGGAGAGACTCACTCATCGCAGCGTGAAGTTGGGAGAGACTCACTCATCCCAGCGTGAAGCTGGGAGAGATTCACTCATTGCTGGGAGAAGCTGGGAGAGACTCTCATCCCAGCGTGAAGCTGGGAGAGACTCACTCATCCCAGCGTGAAGCTGGGAGAGACTCACTCATCCCAGCGTGAAGCTGGGAGTGACTAACTCATCCCAGCGTGAAGCTGGTAGAGACTCACTCATCGCAGCGTGAAGTTGGGAGAGACTCACTCATCCCAGCGTGAAGCTGGGAGAGATTCACTCATTGCTGGGAGAAGCTGGGAGAGACTCTCATCCCAGCGTGAAGCTGGGAGAGACTCACTCATCCCAGCGTGAAGCTGGGAGAGACTCACTCATCCCAGCGTGAAGCTGGGAGTGACTAACTCATCCCAGCGTGAAGTTGGGAGAGACTCACTCATCCCAGCGTGAAGCTGGGAGAGATTCACTAATTGCTGGGAGAAGCTGGGAGAGACTCTCATCCCAGCGTGAAGCTGGGAGAGACTCACTCATCCCAGCGTGAAGCTGGGAGAGACTCACTCATCCCAGCGTGAAGCTGGGAGAGACTCACTCATCCCAGCGTGAAGCTGGGAGAGACTCACTCATCCCAGCGTGAAGCTGGGAGAGACTCACTCATCCCAGCGTGAAGCTGGGAGAGACTCACTCATCCCAGCGTGAAGCTGGGAGAGACTCACTCATCCCAGCGTGAAGCTGGGAGAGACTCACTCATCCCAGCGTGAAGCTGGGAGGGACTCACTCATCCCAGCGTGAAGCTGGGAGTGACTCACTCATCCCAGCGTGAAGCTGGCAGAGACTCACTCATCCCAGCGTGAAGCTGGGAGTGACTAACTCATCCCAGCGTGAAGCTGGGAGTGACTAACCCATCCCAGCGTGAAGCTGGGAGAGACTCACTCATCCCAGCGTGAAACTGGGAGAGATTCATTCATCGCTGGGAGAAGCTGGGAGAGACTCTCATCCCAGCGTGAAGCTGGGAGAGACTCACTCATCCCAGCGTGAAGCTGGGAGAGACTCACTCATCCCAGCGTGAAGCTGGGAGAGACTCACTCATCCCAGCGTGAAGCTGGGAGAGACTCACTCATCCCATCGTGAAGCTGGGAGTGACTCACTCATCCCAGCGTGAAGCTGGGAGAGACTCACTCATCCCAGCGTGAAGCTGGGAGTGACTAACTCATCCCAGCGTGAAGCTGGGAGTGACTAACTCATCACAGCGTGAAGCTGGGAGAGACTCACTCATGCCAGCGTGAAGCTGGGAGAGACTCACTCATGCCAGCGTGAAGCAGGGAGAGACTCACTCATCCCAGCGTGTAGATGGGAGAGACTCACTCATCCCAGCGTGAAGCTGGGAGAGACTCACTCATCCCAGCGTGAAGCTGGGAGTGACTCACTCATCCCAGCGTGAAGCTGGGAGTGACTCACTAATCCCAGCGTGAAGCTCGGAGTGACTCACTCATCCCAGCGTGAAGCTGGGAGTGACTCACTCATCCAAGCGTGAAGCTGGGAGTGACTCACTCATCCCAGCGTGAAGCTAGGAGTGACTCACTCATCCCAGCGTGAAGCTGGGAGTGAGTCACTCATCCCAGCGTGTAGCTGGGAGTGAGTCACTCATCCCAGCGTGAAGCTGGGAGAGACTCACTCATCCCAGCGTGAAGCTGGGAGAGACTCACTCATCCCAGCGTGAAGCTGGGAGTGACTAACTCATCCCAGCGTGAAGCTGGGAGAGACTCACTCATCGCAGCGTGAAGCTGGGAGAGACTCACTCATCCCAGCGTGAAGCTGGGAGAGATTCACTCATCGCTGGGAGAAGCTGGGAGAGACTCTCATCCCAGCGTGAAGCTGGGAGAGACTCACTCATCCCAGCGTGAAGCTGGGAGAGACTCACTCATCCCAGCGTGAAGCTGGAAGAGACTCACTCATCCCAGCGTGAAGCTGGGAGAGACTCACTCATCCCAGCGTGAAGCTGGGAGAGACTCACTCATCCCAGCGTGAAGCTGGGAGAGACTCACTCATCCCAGCGTGAAGCTGGGAGAAATTCACTTACCCCAGCGTGAAGCTGGGAGTGACTCACTTATCCCAGCGTGAAGCTGGGAGAGACTCACTCATCCCAGCGTGAAGCTGGGAGTGACTAACTCATCCCAGCGTGAAACTGGGAGAGACTCACTCATCCCAGCGTGAAGCTGGGAGTGACTAACTCATCCCAGCGTGAAGCTGGGAGAGACTAACTCATCCCAGCGTGAAGCTGGGACTCACTCATCGCTGGGAGAGACTCATCCCAGCGTGAAGCTGGGAGAGACTCACTCATCCCAGCGTGAAGCTGGGAGTGACTCACTCATCCCAGCTTGAAGCTGGGAGAGACTCACTCATCCCAGCTTGAAGCTGGGAGAGACTCACTCAACCCAGCGTGAAGCTGGGAGAGATTCACTCATCGCTGGGAGAAGCTGGGAGAGACTCACTCATCCCAGCGTGAATCTGGGAGAGACTCATTCATACAAGAGTGAAGCTGGGAGAGACTCACTCATCCCAGCGTGAAGCAGAGAGAGACACACTCATCCCAGCGTGAAGCTGGGAGAGAGACACTCATCCCAGCGTGAAGCTGGGAGAGAGACACTTATCCCAGCGTGAAGCTGGGAGAGAGAGACTCATCCCAGCGAGAAGCTGGGAGACATTCACTCATCCCAGCGTGAAGCTGGGAGAGAATCACTCATCCCAGCGTGTAGCTGGGAGAGACTCACTCATCGCTAGGAGAGACTCACCCCAGCGTGAAGCTGGGAGAGACTCACTCATCCCAGCGAGAAGCTGGGAGAGACTCACTCATCCCAGCGTGAAGCTGGAAGAGACTCACTCATCCCAGCGTGAAGCTGGGAGAGACTCACTCATCCCAGCGTGAAGCTGGGAGAGACTCACTCATCCCAGCGTGAAGCTGGGAGAGACTCACTTATCCCAGCGTGAAGCTGGGAGAGACTCACTCATCCCAGCGTGAAGCTGGGAGAGACTCACTCATCCCAGCGTGAAGCTGGGAGAGACTCACTCATCCCAGCGTGAAGCTGGGAGACTCACTCATCCCAGCGTGAAGCTGGGAGAGACTCACTCATCCCAGCGTGAAGCTGGGAGAGACTCACTCATCCCAGCGTGAAGCTGGGAGAGACTCACTCATCCCAGCGTGAAGCTGGGAGAGACTCACTCATCCCAGCGTGAAGCTGGGAGACTCACTCATCCCCCCGTGACGCTGGGAGAGACTCACTCATCCCAGCGTGAAGCTGGGAGAGACTCACTCATCCCAGCGTGAAGCTGGGAGAGACTCACTCATCCCAGCGTGAAGCTGGGAGAGATTCACTCATTGCTTGGAGAAGCTGGGAGAGACTCTCATCCCAGCGTGAAGCTGGGAGAGACTCACTCATCCCAGCGTGAAGCTGGGAGAGACTCACTCATCCCAGCGTGAAGCTGGGAGAGACTCACTCATCCCAGCGTGAAGCTGGGAGACACTCACTCATCCCAGCGTGAAGCTGGGAGTGACTAACTCATCCCAGCGTGAAGCTGGGAGAGACTCACTCATCCCAGCGTGAAGCTGGGAGTGACTCACTCATCCCAGCGTGAAGCTGGGAGTGACTCACTCATCCCAGCGTGAAGCTGGGAGTGACTCACTAATCCCAGCGTGAAGCTGGGAGTGACTCACTCATCCCAGCGTGAAGCTGGGAGTGACTCACTCATCCAAGCGTGAAGCTGGGAGTGACTCACTCATCCCAGCGTGAAGCTGGGAGTGACTCACTCATCCCAGCGTGAAGCTGGGAGAGACTCACTCATCCCAGCGTGAAGCTGGGAGAGACTCACTCATCCCAGCGTGAAGCTGGGAGTGACTACCTCATCCCAGCGTGAAGCTGGGAGAGACTCACTCATCCCAGCGTGAAGCTGGGAGTGACTACCTCATCCCAACGTGAAGCTGGGAGAGACTCACTCATCGCAGCGTGATGCTGGGAGAGACTCACTCTTCCCAGCGTGAAGCTGGGAGAGATTCACTCATCGCTGTGAGAAGCTGGGAGAGACTCTCATCCCAGCGTGAAGCTGGGAGAGACTCACTCATTCCAGCGTGAAGCTGGGAGAGACTCACTCATCCCAGCGTGAAACTGGAAGAGACTCACTCATCCCAGATTGAAGCTGGGAGAGACTCACTCATCCCAGCGTGAAGCTGGGAGAGACTCACTCATCCCAGCGTGAAGCTGGGAGAGACTCACTCATCCCAGCGTGAAGCTGGGAGAAATTCACTCACCCCAGCGTGAAGCTGGGAGAGACTCACTCATCCCAGCGTGAAGCTGGGAGAAATTCACTCATCGCTGGGAGAAGCTGAGAGTGACTCTCATCCCAGCGTGAAGCTCGGAGAGACTCACTCATCCCAGCGTGAAGCTGGGAGAGACTCACTCATCCCAGCGTGAAGCTGAGAGAGACTCACTCATCCCAGCGTGAAGCTGGGACTAACTCACTCATCCCAGCGTGAAGCTGGGAGAGACTCACTCATCCCATCGTGACGCTGGGAGAGACTCACTCATCCCAGCGTGAAGCTGAGAGGGACTCACTCATCGCAGCGTGAAGCTGGGAGAGACTCACTCATCCCAGCGTGAAGCTGGGAGAGACTCACTCATCCCAGCGAAAAGCTGGGAGAGACTCACTCATACCAGCGTGAAGCTGGGAGAGACTCACTCATACCAGCGTGAAGCTGGGAGAGACTCACTCATCCCAGCGTGAAGCTGGGAGAGACTCACTCAACCCAGCGTGAAGCTGGGAGAGATTCACTCTTCGCTGGGAGAAGCTGGGAGAGACTCACTCATCCCAGCGTGAATCTGGTAGAGACTCATTCATCCCAGCGTGAAGCTGGGAGAGACTCACTAATCCCAGCGTGAAGCTGGGAGAGACTCACTCATCCCAGCGTGTAGCTGGGAGAGACTCACTCATCGCTAGGAGAGACTCATCCCAGCGTGAAGCTGGGAGAGAATCACTCATCCCAGCGTGTAGCTGGGAGAGGCTCACTCATCGCTAGGAGAGACTCATCCCAGCGTGAAGCTGGGAGAGACTCACTCATCCCAGCGAGAAGCTGGGAGAGACTCACTCATCCCAGCGTGAAGCTGAGAGAGACTCACTCATCCCAGCGTGAAGCTGGGAGAGACTCACTCAACCCAGCGTGAAGCTGAGAGAGACTCACTCATCCCAGCGTGAAGCTGGGACTAACTCACTCATCCCAGCGTGAAGCTGGGAGAGACTCACTCATCCCATCGTGACGCTGGGAGAGACTCACTCATCCCAGCGTGAAGCTGAGAGGGACTCACTCATCGCAGCGTGAAGCTGGGAGAGACTCACTCATCCCAGCGTGAAGCTGGGAGAGACTCACTCATCCCAGCGAAAAGCTGGGAGAGACTCACTCATACCAGCGTGAAATTGGGAGAGACTCACTCATCCCTGCGTGAAGCTGGGAGAGACTCACTCATACCAACGTGAAGCTGGGAGAGACTCACTCATACTAGCGTGAAGCTGGGAGAGACTCATCCCAGCGTGAAGCTGGGAGAGACTCACTCATAAAAGCGTGAAGCTGGGAGAGACTCACTCGTCCCAGCGTGAACGTGGGAGAGACATACTCATCCCAGCGTGAGTCTGGGAGAGACTCACTCATACCAGCGTGAAATTGGGAGAGACTCACTCATCCCTGCGTGAAGCTGGGAGAGACTCACTCATACCAACGTGAAGCTGGGACAGACTCACTCATACTAGCGTGAAGCTGGGAGAGACTCATCCCAGCGTGAAGCTGGGAGAGACTCACTCATAAAAGCGTGAAGCTGCGAGAGACACACTCGTCCCAGCGTGAAGCTGGGAGAGAAACACTCATCCTAGCGTGAAGCTGGGAGAGAGAGACTCATCCCAGCGTGAACCTGGGAGAGAGACACTCATCCCAGTGTGAAGCTGGGAGACACACTCATCTCAGCGTGAAGCTGCGAGAGACACACTCTTCCCAGCGTGAACCTGGGAGAGACATACTCATCCCAGCGTGAGGCTGGGAGAGACTCACTCATCCCAGCGTGAAGCTGGGAGAGACACACTCGTCCCAGCGTGAACCTGGGAGAGAGACACTCATCCCAGCGTGAAGCTGGGAGAGAGACACTCATCCCAGCGTGAAGCTGGGAGAGAGACACTCATACCAGCGAGAAGCTGGGAGAGAGACACTCATCCCAGCGAGAAGCTGGGAGAGACACTCATCCCAGCGTGAAGCTGGGAGAGACACACTCATCCCAGTGTGAAGCTGGGAGAGACACACTCGTCCCAGCGTGAACCTGGGAGAGAGACACTCATCCCAGCGTGAAGCTGGGAGAGAAACACTCATCCTAGCGTGAAGCTGGGAGAGACTCACTCATCCCAGCGTGAAGCTGGGAGAGACACTCAACCCAGTGTGAAGCTGGGAGAGTCACACTCATCCCTGTGTGAAGCTGGGAGAGACACTCATCCCAGCGGTAAGCTGGGAGAGACACTCATCCCAGCGTGAAGCTGGGATAGAGACACTCATCCCAGTGTGAAGCTGGGAGAGAGAGACTCATCCCAGCGGTAAGCTGGGAGAGAGACACTCATCCCAGTGTGAAGCTGGGAGAGAGAGACTCATCCCAGTGTGAAGCTGGGAGAGAGAGACTCATCCCAGTGTGAAGCTGGGAGAGAGACACTCATCCCAGTGTGAAGCTGGGAGAGAGACACTCATCCCAGTGTGAAGCTGGGAGAGAGAGACTCATCCCAGCATAAAGCTGGGAGAGAGTCACACATCCCAGCGTGAAGCTGGGAGAGAGAGACTCATCCCAGCGTGAAGCTAGGATAGACACACTCATCCCAGCGTGAAGCTGGGAGAGAATAACTCATCCTAGCGTGGAGCTAGAAGAGAGAGACTCATCCCAGCGTGATGCTGGGAGAGAGAAACTCATCCCAGCGTGAAGCCGGGAGAGACACCCTCATCCCAGTGTGAAGCTGGGAGAGAAACACTCTTCCCAGCGTAAAGCTGGGAGAGATACACTCATCCCAGCTTGAAGCTGAGAGAGAGACACTCATCCCAGCGTGAAGCTGGGAGAGATACACTCATCCCAGCTTGAAGCTGAGAGAGAGACACTCATCCCAGCGTGAAGCTGGGAGAGACACACTCATCCCAGTGTGAAGCTGGGAGAGAAACACTCTTCCCAGCGTAAAGCTGGGAGAGATACACTCATCCCAGCTTGAAGCTGGGACAGAGACACTCATCCCAGCGTGAAGCTGGGAGAGACACACTCGTCCCAGGGTGAAGCAGGGAGAGAGACACTCATCACAGCTTGAAGCTGGAAGAGAAACGCTCATCCATGCGTGAAGCTGGGAGAGACTCACTCATCCCAGCGTGAAGCTGGGATAGATACACTTATCCCAGCGTGAAGCTGGGAGAGTCACACTCATCCCAGTGTGAAGCTGGGAGAGACTCACTCATCCCAGCGTGAAGCTGGGATAGATACACTTATCCCAGCGTGAAGCTGGGATAGATACACTTATCCCAGCGTGAAGCTGGGAGAGTCACACTCATTCCAGCGTGAAGCTGGGAGTGACTCACTCATCACAGCTTGAAGCTGGGAGAGACTCACTCATCCCAGCGTGAAGCTGGGAGAGACTCACTCATCCCAGCGTGAAGCTGGGAGAGACTCACTCATCCCAGCGTGAAGCTGGGAGAGACTCACTCATCCCAGCGTGTAGCTGGGAAAGACTCACTCATCGCTAGGAGAGACTCATCCCAGCGTGAAGCTGGGAGAGAATCACTCATCCCAGCGTGTAGCTGGGAGAGGCTCACTCATCGCTAGGAGAGACTCATCCCAGCGTGAAGCTGGGAGAGACTCACTCATCCCAGCGAGAAGCTGGGAGAGACTCACTCATCCCAGCGTGAAGCTGAGATAGACTCACTCATCCCAGCGTGAAGCTGAGAGAGACTCACTCAACCCAGCGTGAAGCTGAGAGAGACTCACTCATCCCAGCGTGAAGCTGGGAGTAACTCACTCATCCCAGCGTGAAGCTGGGAGTGACTCACTCATCCCATCGTGACGCTGGGAGAGACTCACTCATCCCAGCGTGAAGCTGAGAGGGACTCACTCATCGCAGCGTGAAGCTGGGAGAGACTCACTCATCCCAGCGTGAAGCTGGGAGAGACTCACTCATCCCAGCGAAAAGCTGGGAGAGACTCACTCATACCAGCGTGAAATTGGGAGAGACTCACTCATCCCTGCGTGAAGCTGGGAGAGACTCACTCATACCAGCGTGAAGCTGGGAGAGACTCACTCATACCAGCGTGAAGCTGGGAGAGACTCACTCATCCCAGCGTGAAGCTGGGAGAGACTCACTCATAAAAGCGTGAAGCTGGGAGAGACTCACTCGTCCCAGCGTGAACCTGGGAGAGACATACTCATCCCAGCGTGAGGCTGGGAGAGACTCACTCATCTCAGCGTGAAGCTGCGAGAGACACACTCGTCCCAGCGTGAAGCTGGGATAGAGACACTCATCCCAGCGTGAAGCTGGGAGAGAAACACTCATCCTAGCGTGAAGCTGGGAGAGAGAGACTCATCCCAGCGTGAACCTGGGAGAGAGACACTCATCCCAGCGTGAAGCTGGGAGAGACACACTCATCTCAGCGTGAAGCTGCGAGAGACACACTCTTCCCAGCGTGAACCTGGGAGAGACATACTCATCCCAGCGTGAGGCTGGGAGAGACTCACTCATCCCAGCGTGAAGCTGGGAGAGAGACACTCATCCCAGCGTGAAGCTGGGAGAGAGACACTCATCCCAGCGTGAAGCTGGGAGAGAGACACTCATCCCAGCGAGAAGCTGGGAGAGAGACACTCATCCCAGCGTGAAGCTGGGAGAGAGACACTCATCCCAGCGTGAAGCTGGGAGAGAGACACTCATCCCAGCGAGAAGCTGGGAGAGAGACACTCTTCCCAGCGTGAAGCTGGGAGAGAGACACTCATCCCAGCGAGAAGCTGGGAGAGACTCACTCATCCCAGAGTGAAGCTGGGAGAGACTCACTCATCCCAGTGTGAAGCTGGGAGAGAGACACTCATCCCAGCGAGAAGCTGGGAGAGACACTCATCCCAGCGTGAAGCTGGGAGAGACACACTCATCCCAGTGTGAAGCTGGGAGAGACACACTCGTCCCAGAGTGAACCTGGGAGAGAGACACTCATCCCAGCGTGAAGCTGGGAGAGAAACACTCATCCTAGCGTGAAGCTGGGAGAGACTCACTCATCCCAGCGTGAAGCTGGGAGAGACACTCAACCCAGTGTGAAGCTGGGAGAGTCACACTCATCCCTGTGTGAAGCTGGGAGAGACACTTATCCCAGCGTGAATCTGGGAGAGACACACTCATCCCAGCGCGAAGCTGGGATAGAGACACTCATCCCAGCGTGAAGCTGGGAGAGAGACACTCATCCCAGTGTGAAGCTGGGAGAGAGAGACTCATCCCAGCGGTAAGCTGGGAGAGAGACACTCATCCCAGTGTGAAGCTGGGAGAGAGACACTCATCCCAGTGTGAAACTGGTAGAGAGAGACTCATCCCAGCGTGAAGCTAGGATAGACACACTCATCCCAGCGTGAAGCTGGGAGAGAATAACTCATCCTAGCGTGGAGCTGGAAGAGAGAGACTCATCCCAGCGTGATGCTGGGAGAGAGAAACTCATCCCAGCGTGAAGCCGGGAGAGACACCCTCATCCCAGTGTGAAGCTGGGAGAGACACACTCATCCCAGTGTGAAGCTGGGAGAGAAACACTCTTCCCAGCGTAAAGCTGGGAGAGATACACTCATCCCAGCTTGAAGCTGGGACAGAGACACTCATCCCAGCGTGAAGCTGGGAGAGACACACTCATCCCAGCGTGAAGCTGGGAGACACACACTCATCCCAGCGTGAAGCTGGGATACACACACTCATCCCAGCTTGAAGCTGGGAGAGAAACACTCTTCCCAGCATAAAGCTGGGAGAGATACACTCATCCCAGCTTGAAGCTGGGACAGAGACACTCATCCCAGCGTGAAGCTGGGAGAGACACACTCATCCCAGTGTGAAGCTGGGAGAGATACACTCATCCCAGCGTGAAGCTGAGAGAGAGACACTCATCCCTGCGTGATGCTGGAAGACACACACTCGTCCCAGGGTGAAGCTGGGAGAGACACACTCTTCCCAGCGTGAAGCTGGGAGACACACACTCATCCCAGCGTGAAGCAGGGAGAGAGACACTCATCACAGCTTGAAGCTGGAAGAGAAACACTCATCCATGCGTGAAGCTGGGAGAGACTCACTCATCCCAGCGTGAAATTGGGAGAAAGACACTCATACCAGCGTAAAGCTGGGAGAGACACACTCATCCCAGCGTGAAGCTGGGATAGATACACTTATCCCAGCGTGAAGCTGGGAGAGTCACACTCATCCCAGTGTGAAGCTGGGAGAGACTCACTCATCCCAGCGTGAAGTTGGGAGAGAGACACTCATCCCAGCTTGAAGCTAGGAGAGACACACACATCCCTGCGTGAAGCTGGGAGAGAAACACTCATCCTAGCGTGAAGCTGGGTGAGACTCACTCATCCCAGCGTGAAGCTGGGAGAGACACTCATCCCAGCGTGAAACTAGGAGACACACACTCATCTCAGCGTGAAGCTGGCAGAGAATCACTCATCCGAGCGTGAAGCTGGAAGAGAGAGACTCATCCTAGCGTGAAGCTGGGAGAGACACACTCATCCCAGCGTGAAGCTTAGAGAGAAACACTCATCCTAGCGTGAAGCTGAGAGAGAAACACTCATCCTAGCGTGAAGCTGGGAGAGACTCACTATTACAACCCAGGATTCCTAATGTCCTGTTATCCCGGGTGTAATGGGAGCAAAATAAACACAGCAGAAAAAGTTTAGACTTATATTATCCTTCACCAATTTAGAACAGCAATATGTACACTATGTACAGTGATAAGTATAGTGCACTCCACAGTAAGCAAGCCACAAGATAGCAGACCGTGCTTCAACCAGCTCTAGAATGGGAATGACAAGGGCAGACAGGAGAGCGGTACCCACATAACCTCTGCGATTGCCAAACCCATCTTCTTATTGGCTAGAACCTTGTCACTAGTTGAACGACGGGGCCCCATCATCAACTCTTAGCAACCTGGATCGCTGGTTGGGGGAGATAGCCTGTAAATGAGGGTGTGTACATGCTCCGAATAAAGGTTACGTACTCTTTGCATGCCTCACCCCCACCCGGAGAAGGCTCAGGATTAGGCTGCCACCTCCCAGTGGAAACCGTGCCGCCATGGCACAAAATAATGGGACCGCCTTTCCTCTCCACCATCCAACTCTTAGATAGAGCTCAGTTTTTCTCATGACCAAAAGCCAAACCCTAAACTTAGAGTGAGACAGCAGTCAGACAGGCTAGCATAGGTCCAAGATACAGGCAGACTGTAGCCCGCATCCCCTCACTAAAAAAAACCCCACACCAAAGGATAAAAAAAAAGAACATGAAAAGGGGTTACCACAAATAACATCCTAACCTAAATAAATAAAAATATTAGACTCTAGATAAAGAGTCTGCCAACATATTTTCTTTGCCGGCAATATATTTTATGGAAATATTATAGAGCTGCAGCCTTAGCGTCCAGCGCATAAGCCTTGAGTTGTGGTTCTTCATGGCTAGGAGATATACTAGAGGATTGTGATCACTGTAGACTGTGACCACCTGCGATGTCTGGCCCACATAAACATCGATATGCTCCAAAGCCAGTACCAGCGCGAGGGCTTCTTTTTCAATGGTAGAGTAAGCCCTTTGATGTGGCTGGAACTTGGCTGAAAAGTATGCTACAGGCTGCAACTCCTCGTTCCCGATTTGTAATAGTACTGCCCCAACCCCAGACTCACAAGCATCAACCTGTAATGAAAAAGGTTTGCAGAAGTCTGGAGACAAGAGAATGGTTGCAGTACACAGTAATCTTTTTGCTTTATTAAAATCAGTGTTACAGTCTGAGGTCCAATTAAAGGGAACTTTGTGACTGGTAAGAGAGGTAAGAGGGGCTACAATATCTGAGAAATTCTTACAGAATCTTCTGTAAAATCCTATCATGCCTAGGAAACGTTGAAGAGATTTACTATCATGAGGAACTGGATAATTTTTAATAGAAAGAACTATAGCAAGTTTAGGTGCAACTTTACCACTACCTACTTCATGGCCTAGAAAAGTGACAGTGGCCTGGCCAAAGGAAGATTTAGATAAATTAACTGTTAAATGGGAACTCTTAAAGGTCTCAAAAAGAGCCTTAAGTCTAAGTAGGTGTTGACCCCAAGTATCAGACACCTCAACAATATCATCTAGGTACGCTGCCGTGCCTTCAAGTCCTTTAATAGCCTGATGGATAAGTTTCTGGAATGAAGAGGAGGAATTTTTCATTCCGAAGGGGGTAACTGTGTATTGATAATGACCTCCTGGAATTACGAAGGCAGAGATTTCCTTCGCCTTATCTGTCAAAGGTACCTGATAGTAGCCTTTAAGAAGATCTAACTTGGATACAAAAGTAGCCTCACCCACAAAGTCAATTACGTCATCCAGACGAGGAAGAGGGTAAGCATCTGTAATTGTGACCTCGTTCACCTAACGGTAGTCTGTACACATACGAAACCCTCCATCAGCCTTCTTCACAAGGATGCACGGTGAAGCCCATGGACTAGACGACTCCTCCACTAAACCATGCTTTAACAAAAATTCTACTTCCTGCTGAAGTAGCCTTTGCTTTTCAGGATTAGCTCTGTAGGGGGAGAGTTTAATTGGTTTAGAGTTTCCCACATCTACATCATGGTAACCTAACGTACATTTTTTCATCACATCCGAAAAAATATTAGGATATGACTGTAGAAGCTCCGTTAAATTTGTTGCTTGCGTTTCAGATAATCCCTCCATTAAAGGGCTAGGATCCTTGAGGAGGACAGAATTTGAAAGTTTAATATTAATTTCAGAGATAGAGTGCAAAGAGTCAGAGTCGTCCTCAGAGGTAGAGGACAGAGTCATTACTGGGATTTTATCTGGTGTATGGAAATACTTTAATTGATTAATGTGGTAAGTTTTTGTTTTTGAGGTCTTATCAATGGGAGCTACCACATAATTTACATCAGATAATCTACTTACAATCTGCATAGGTCCTGTAAATCTAGATTTCAAGGTGTGGCCAGGTATAGGTTCCTGCACCAACACCTTGTCTCCTGGATGGAAGGAGCGGAATTGTGCACTTCCGTCATACCTCTGTTTCATCTTACTTTGAGCTGTCTTTAGGTTAGCCTTGGCTAACTGACGTGCCACCTGCAACCTTGAAGACGGGTTGTAGAGTGTTGAGCTAACGTCTTGTCCCATCCATCCTTCTTTGAGCACCCGAAGAGGACCTCGTACATTGTGCCCAAAGATCAGCTCAAACGGACTATACCCTGTAGATTCTTGCACCGTCTCTCGTACTGAGAACAGCAACAAAGGTAGAGATTCATCCCAGTCTGTAGGAAAGTGCATGCAAAAAGTTCTCATCGTTGTTTTTAATGTTTTATGGAATCTTTCCAAGGCGCCTTGGGACTGAGGATGATAGGCAGTGGATAAGTTGTGAATTATCCCTAACCTAGTTAATACTTCCCTAAATGCTTTGGCAGCAAAGTTAGTACCTTGATCACTTTGAATAGTTTTAGGAATGCCAAAACAAGAAATGAATTTTGTTAAAGCTTTGAGAATAGCTTTAGTATTAATACTGTGCATGGGAATTGCATCAGCATATTTGGTTACTTTATCCATAATCGTAAATAAATACTGATTTCCAGACTTTGACCTAGGTAGTGGACCTACACAATCTATAATTAAATCTGCAAAAGGTTCTCCATTAGCAGGTATAGGTTGGAGAGGTGCAGGTTTAATGGAATGTCCAGGTTTCCCTACTTGCTGACATTCTCGGCAACACCTAATATGATTCTTCACATCTTTCTTTAATTTTGGCCCATAAAATTCTTTTGTGATTCTAGACAAGGTTTTTGTAATTCCTAAGTGACCTCCTAATGACGTGTTATGAGCTATATTTAATATTTGAGGTCTATACTTTGTTGGAACCACTAACCTGTCATACAATTGCCGGCCCTCTATCTCCTTACCAGTCTCAGTGCAGATCAAATAATCGTTTTTAACTTCATACTTGACCAGATGACCCAAAGAGGATTTACCAATGGCTGCCTCAAAAGCGAATTTTAAAGAAGGGTCCTTTCGTTGTTCCTCCCGGAAGGACAGTCCCTCGGGCATGGAAACAGAGACATCTGGCAATCCTGCAACCTGGGAATAGGAAGGCTTGATCGGGGTCTGTTCACTTGATCTACGAGGCTCTGGCCAGTTTTCCTCGTAAAACAATGTGGCTATTCCGACATCGGAGTCGTCCAAGCATAGGTTAACATTCCCTCCAGACAACCCATGGGATGTTGCCCGAGTTATGGCCAACACCGGAGAAGAATTAATCATTATAGGTTCAGGACACGAACTAACAGTAGTAATGTTATTACCAAGTAATAACATGGCATCTTTCATGGGGAATCCTTTTTAGACACCTACAGTCAAGTACCCAGTGTAATATTTGCACTGTACATAAATTTTATGCAAAGCAACAGAATATATAGCTCCTCCAAATGCTTCCAATAAAACAGAGGAATTCAAAGAAGTATTCTCTGAAAGGGGTAATATTCCTTCTCTTACAAGTGAGCAATATGCTCCAGTATCTCTAAAGGTCTTTACTTTAGTTGTTTCTGAGTTTTCCTGAAGGGAAATTAAACTCTTGCAATAATAAGGGGCCATACCTTTTTCCACTTCTCTAGGGGACATGTTACTAGGGATATTAGAGATTTTCCCAATGGGTTGGGGTTTATGGGGGTAGTTGGGACGGATGTGACCTACTTTGTTGCAGAGGAAGCAGACGACAGGCTTGCCCTTTACTCCCTGCTGACGTTGCAAATGGTGTCGTTCTGGCTGGTGTCTCTCTGGATACTGTTGTCGAGATGCACCATGAGTAGTTTGCCTCTCCGCAGGTGGACGATATGTTGAGAAGCGTGGCTCTCCAGGTGGCTTAGTTGGCAGACGTAGACGTTCTCCCTCCGGCTGGCACTTCATTCTCCAAGGTTGACGATCTCTGCTCATGCCAGGCTGTTGAAAAGAGAGACGGGACCGCTCGGACAAGGAGCGGTTAGTTTCGAAGGTATCAGCCAACCTGGCTGCCTCCAATGCAGTGGTTAAGTCACGATCCTGCAGAAAGACTCGAACCTCTGGTCCCACAGACTCCAGCAGGTTATCAATCAGAATAAGCTGCACCAGCTCATCAAAGGTAGAGACACCACTTGCTTTATACCAGCTGGTAAAAGCTTTGGTTTGCTGTCTCACAAAGTCAACTAGGGACTGACCAAGCTGCCGCCTGCTTAATTTAAAAAGCTTACGGTATTTGGCTGGGATACAGGTATATGCTCCCAACACTGTGGTCTTCACTACTTGATAATCAGAAAATTCAGAGAGACACCAGCCAGAACGACACCATTTGCAACGTCAGCAGGGAGTAAAGGGCAAGCCTGTCGTCTGCTTCCTCTGCAAAAAAGTAGGTCACATCCGTCCCAACTACCCCCATAAACCCCAACCCATTGGGAAAATCTCTAATATCCCTAGTAACATGTCCCCTAGAGAAGTGGAAAGAGGTATGGCCCCTTATTATTGCAAGAGTTTAATTTCCCTTCAGGAAAACTCAGAAACAACTAAAGACCTTTAGAGATACTGGAGCATATTGCTCACTTGTAAGAGAAGGAATATTACCCCTTTCAGAGAATACTTCTTTGAATTCCTCTGTTTTATTGGAAGCATTTGGAGGAGCTATATATTCTGTTGCTTTGCATAAAATTTATGTACAGTGCAAATATTACACTGGGTACTTGACTGTAGGTGTCTAAAAAGGATTCCCCATGAAAGATGCCATGTTATTACTTGGTAATAACATTACTACTGTTAGTTCGTGTCCTGAACCTATAATGATTAATTCTTCTCCGGTGTTGGCCATAACTCGGGCAACATCCCATGGGTTGTCTGGAGGGAATGTTAACCTATGCTTGGACGACTCCGATCTCGGAATAGCCACATTGTTTTACGAGGAAAACTGGCCAGAGCCTCGTAGATCAAGTGAACAGACCCCGATCAAGCCTTCCTATTCCCAGGTTGCAGGACTGCCAGATGTCTCTGTTTCCATGCCCGAGGGACTGTCCTTCCGGGAGGAACAACGAAAGGACCCTTTTTTAAAATTCGCTTTTGAGGCAGCCATGGGTAAATCCTCTTTGGGTCATCCGGTCAAGTATGAAGTTAAAAACGATTATTTGATCTGCACTGAGACTGGTAAGGAGATAGAGGGCCGGCAATTGTATGACAGGTTAGTGGTTCCAACAAAGTATAGACCTCAAATATTAAACATAGCTCATAACACGTCATTAGGAGGTCACTTAGGAATTACAAAAACCTTGTCTAGAATCACAAAAGAATTTTATGGGCCAAAATTAAAGAAAGATGTGAAGAATCATATTAGGTGTTGCCGAGAATGTCAGCAAGTAGGGAAACCTGGACATTCCATTAAACTTGCACCTCTCCAACCTATACCTGCTGATGGAGAACCTTTTGCAGATTTAATTATAGATTGTGTAGGTCCACTACCTAGGTCAAAGTCGGGAAATCAGTATTTATTTACGATTATGGACAAAGTAACCAGATATGCTGAAGCAATTCCCATGCACAGTATTAATACTAAAGCTATTCTCAAAGCTTTAACAAAATTCATTTCTTGTTTTGGCATTCCTTAAACTATTCAAAGTGATCAAGGTACTAACTTTGCTGCCAAAGCATTTAGGGAAGTATTAACTAGGTTAGGGATAATCCACAACTTATCCACTGCCTATCATCCTCAGTCCCAAGGCGCCTTGGAAAGATTCCATAAAACATTAAAAACAACGATGAGAACTTTTTGCATGCACTTTCCTACAGACTGGGATGAATCACTACCTTTGTTGCTGTTCTCAGTACGAGAGACGGTGCAAGAATCTACAGGGAATAGTCCGTTTGAGCTGATCTTTGGGCACAATGTACGAGGTCCTCTTCGGGTGCTCAAAGAAGGATGGATGGGAGAAGACGTTAGCTCAACACTCTACAACCCGTCTTCAAGGTTGCAGGTGGCACGTCAGTTAGCCAAGGCTAACCTAAAGACAGCTCAAAGTAAGATGAAACAGAGGTATGACAGAAGTGCACAATTCCGCTCCTTCCATCCAGGAGACAAAGTGTTGGTGCAGGAACCTATACCTGGCCACACCTTGAAAGCTAGATTTACGGGACCTATGCAGATTGTAAGTAAGTTATCTGATGTAAATTATGTGGTAGCTCCCATTGATAAGACCTCAAAAACTAAAACTTACCACATTAATCAAATAAAGGCTTTTCATACACCAGATAAAGTCCCAGTAATGACTCTGTCCTCTACCTCTGAGGACGACGCTGATTCTTTTCACTCTATCTTTGAAATTAATATTAAACTTTCAAATTCTGTCCTCCACAAGGATCCTAGCCCTTTAATTGAGGGATTATCTGAAACGCAAGCAACAAATTTAACTGAGCTTCTACAGTCATATCCTAATATTTTTTCGGATGTGCCGAAAAAATGTAAGTTAGGTTATCATGATGTAGATGTGGGAAACTCTAAACCAATTAAACTCTCCCCCTACAGAGCTAATCCTGAAAAGCAAAGGCTACTTCAGCAGGAAGTAGAATTTTTCTTAAAGCATGGTTCAGTGGAGGAGTCTTCTAGTCAATGGGCTTCACCGTGCATCCTTGCGAAGAAGGCTGATGGAGGGTTTCGTATGTGTACAGACTACCGTAAGGTGAACGAGGTCACCATTACAGATGCTTACCCTCTTCCTCGTCTGGATGACGTAATTGACTTTGTGGGTAAGGCTACTTTTGTGTCCAAGTTAGATCTCCTTAAAGGCTACTATCAGGTCCCTTTGACGGATAAGGCGAAGGAAATCTTTGCTTTCGTAATTCCAGGAGGTCATTATCAATTCACAGTTACCCCCTTCGGAATGAAAAATTTCCCCTCTTCTTTCCAGAAACTTATCCTTCAGGCTATTAAAGGACTTGAAGGCACGGCAGCGTACCTAGATGATATTGTTGTGGTGTCTGATACTTGGGATCAACACCTACTGAGACTTAAGGCTCTTTTTGAGACCTTTAAGAGTTCCCATTTAACAGTTATTTTATCTAAATCTTCCTTTGGCCAGGCCACTATCACTTTTCTAGGCCATGAAGTAGGTAGTGGTAAAGTTGCACCTAAACTTGCTAAAGTTCTTTCTATTAAAGATTATCCAGTTCCTCATGATAGGAAATCTCTTCAACGTTTCCTAGGCATGATAGGATTTTACAGAAGATTCTGTAAGAATTTCTCAGATATTGTAGCCCCTCTTACCTCTCTTACCATTCACAAAGTTCCCTTTAATTGGACCTCAGACTGTAACACTGCTTTTAATAAAGCAAAAAGATTACTGTGTACTGCACCCATTCTCTTGTCTCCAGACTTCTCCAAACCTTTTTCATTACAGGTTGATGCTTGTGAGTCTGGGGTTGGGGCAGTACTATTACAAAACGAGAATGAGGAGTTGCAGCCTGTAGCATACTTTTCAGCCAAATTCCAGCCACATCAGAGGGCTTACTCTACCATTGAAAAAGAAGCCCTCGCGCTGTTACTGGCTTTGGAGCATATCGATGTTTATGTGGGCCAGACATCGCAGGTGTTCACAGTCTACAGTGATCACAATCCTCTAGTATATCTCCAAGCCATGAAGAACCACAACACAAGGCTCATGCGCTGGACGCAAAGGCTGCAGCCCTATAATATTTCCATTAAATATATTGCCGGCAAAGAAAATATGTTGGCAGACTCTTTATCGAGAGTCTAATATTTTTATTTATTTAGGTTAGGATGTTATTTGTGGTAACCCCTTTTCACGCTCTTTTGCTTTATCCCCTGGTGTGGGTTTTTTTTTTTTAGTGAGGGGATGCGGGCTACCGTCCGCCTGTATCTTGGACCTATGCTAGCCTGTCTGACTGCTGTCTAACTCTAAGTTTAGGGTTTGGCTTTTGGTTACGAGAAAAACTGAGCTCTATCTAAGAGTTGGATGGTGGAGAGGAAAGGCGGTCCCATTATTTTGTGCCATGGCGGCACGGTTACCACTGGGACGTGGCAGCCTAATCCTGAGCCTTCTCGGGGTGGGGGTGTGGCATGCAAAGAGTACGTAACCTTTATTCGGCGCATGTACACACCCTCATTTACAGGCTATCTCCCCCAACCAGCGATCCAGGTTGCTAAGAGTTGATGATGGGGCCCCGTCGTTCAACTAGTGACCAGTTCTAGCCAAAAAGAAGATGGTTTTGGCAATCGCAGAGGTTATGTGGGTACCGCTCTCCTGTCTGCCCTTGTCATTCCCATTCTAGAGCTGGTTGAAGCACGGTCTTCTATCTTGTGGCTTCTATTTCTGCCTTGCTTACCGTGGAGTGCACTATACTTATCACTGAACATAGTGTACATATTGCTGTTCTAAATTGGTGAAGGATAATATGTCTAAACTTTTTCTGCTGTGTTTATTTTGCTCCAATTACACGCGGGATTACAGGTCATTTAGAATCCTGGGTTGTAATAGCAGGTAAAGAGTTGTAGATGTAGTGATGAAGTTAGTGGAGGTTGTTGAGGTGGTAGTGATAGTGGTAGTGATGATGGTGGTTGTGATAGTGGTAGTGATGATGGTGGTAGTGATGATGGTGGTAGTGATGGTGGTGTTAGTGATGGTGGTGGTAGTGATGATGGTGTTAGTGATGGTGGTGGTAGTGATGATGGTGGTAGTGATGGTGGTTGTAGTGATGTTAGTAGGTAATGTGTTGTAGATGTAGTGATGAAGTTAGTGGAGGTTGTTGAGGTGGTAGTGATAGTGGTAGTGATGATGGTGCTTGTGATAGTGGTAGTGATGATGGTGGTAGTGATGATGGTGGTAGTGATGGTGGTGTTAGTGATGGTGGTCGTAGTGATGGTGGTGTTAGTGATGGTGGTGGTAGTGATGATGGTGGTAGTGATGGTGGTTGTAGTGATGTTAGTAGGTAATGTGTTGTAGATGTAGTGATGAAGTTAGTGGAGGTTGTTGAGGTGGTAGTGATAGGGGAAGTGATGGTGGTAGTGATGATGGTGGTAGTGATGGTGTTAGTGATGCTGGTTGTAGTGATGGTGTTAGTGATGCTGGTGGTAGTGATGGTGGTGGTAGTCATGTTAGCAGGTAATGTGTTGTAGATGTAGTGATGAAGTTAGTGGAGGTTGTTGAGGTGGTAGTGATGATAGGTATTACAACCCAGGAATCCAAATGGCCTGATATCCCGGGTGTAATGGGAGCAAAATAAACACAGCAGAAAAAGTTTAGACTTATATTATCCTTCACCAATTTAGGACAGCAATATGTACACTATGTACAGTGTGGCATGCAAAGAGTACCAACCTTCATTAGGCGCATGTACACACCCTCATTTACAGGCTATCTCCCCCAACCAGTGAATCAGGTTGCTAAGAGTTGATGATGGGGCCCCGTCGTTCAACTAGTGACCAGGTTCTAGCCAATAAGAAGATGGGTTTGGCAATCGCAGAGGTTATGTGGGTACCGCTCTCCTGTCTGCCCTTGTCATTCCCATTCTAGAGCTGGTTGAAGCACGGTCTGCTATCTTGTGGCTTCTATTTCTGCCTTGCTTACCGTGGAGTGCACTATACTTATCACTGTACATAGTGTACATATTGCTGTTCTAAATTGGTGAAGGATAATATAAGTCTAAACTTTTTCTGCTGTGTTTATTTTGCTCCCATTACACCCGGGATAAAAGGCCATTTGGAATCCTGGGTTGTAATATGGGTAGCCTGTCCGAGAACTGGAGCTGGACTTAAAGAAACGGTTGAGCTTAGGGTTAAGCTCGTAGCAGGAACATTGTGCAGCTTGCTGTCTGGCATTGCTTTACAAATTTTGCGTGTCAGTTTCTTTATGATCAGCCTTGCTATTGTGTGATCGTTCAACAGCTCGCTACTAGCTTTGTCAGTGTGCTCGCTTCGCTACGGTCAATCTTCTAGAACAGTGTAGCTGTCTGGCTTTGCTTTACAAATTTTGCGTGTCAGTTGTTACTAGCCTGTTCGGTGTAGAGAATTTTGTAGTCGGCTTTGCTTGTATGCGTATTCTGCAATCGTACTGTGCATAGCTAAGCGTGTTCTGCAAATTAACGTGTTACGTTGGGGTATTCTGCAATCGTACTGTACATAGCGAATAACTTATGCTACCTAGACGAGTCAGACGTCTGGTGTCGGCATATACTTTGCATAACCTACCAAAATTGTCCCTACTGCGTTGTTGGCAAATTGCTCGTTCCATTGGCATTAAATACAAACGCACTCTCACAGCTGCGCAACTACGTTCACTGATTACTGACAAACTTACAGAAGAGATGGCACATCAGACTCCTCCCTCTACGGGAGCTAGGGCAAAAACTCCTATGTTCTCGCACGAGGAAGATGATACACCTACGGAGCAAAATGGTCAGTATAGTGCAGCTGAGTTGTCTCAAGGTGAATCAGCGTCGTTGGCACTTGAGCTGGCAAAAATCAGTCTTGAGCAAACTTGGGAACAGAGAGCATTGGCAAGGGAAGAATTTGATAGGGAAAGAGAAAGGAGGCAGTTTTCGCATTCTGTAAATGATTTTAGTTTACAAAAAGCAGTACAGCTTGTTCCCCACTTCAATGAGGCCGAACCAGAACAATTCTTCGAAAGCTTCGAAAATCAGGCTCGAGCCTTGAGGTGGCCGGAGCAGCATTGGGAATTGTTGGTTCATACAGCATTATTGGGTAAGGCACAGGAATCTTAAGATTCCTGTGTGTACATGCGCCTAATGAAGGTTGGTACTCTTTGCATGCCACACTGTACATAGTGTACATATTGCTGTCCTAAATTGGTGAAGGATAATATAAGTCTAAACTTTTTCTGCTGTGTTTATTTTGCTCCCATTACACCCGGGATATCAGGCCATTTGGATTCCTGGGTTGTAATACCTATCATCACTACCACCTCAACAACCTCCACTAACTTCATCACTACATCTACAACACATTACCTGCTAACATGACTACCACCACCATCACTACCACCAGCATCACTAACACCATCACTACCACCAGCATCACTAACACCATCACTACCACCATCATCACTACCACCATCACTTCCCCTATCACTACCACCTCAACAACCTCCACTAACTTCATCACTACATCTACAACACATTACCTACTAACATCACTACAACCACCATCACTACCACCATCATCACTACCACCACCATCACTAACACCACCATCACTACCACCATCATCACTACCACCATCATCACTACCACTATCACAACCACCATCATCACTACCACTATCACTACCACCTCAACAACCTCCACTAACTTCATCACTACATCTACAACTCTTTACCTGCTATTACAACCCAGGATTCTAAATGACCTGTAATTCCGCGTGTAATTGGAGCAAAATAAACACAGCAGAAAAAGTTTAGACATATTATCCTTCACCAATTTAGAACAGCAATATGTACACTATGTTCAGTGATAAGTATAGTGCACTCCACGGTAAGCAAGGCAGAAATAGAAGCCACAAGATAGAAGACCGTGCTTCAACCAGCTCTAGAATGGGAATGACAAGGGCAGACAGGAGAGCGGTACCCACATAACCTCTGCGATTGCCAAAACCATCTTCTTTTTGGCTAGAACTGGTCACTAGTTGAACGACGGGGCCCCATCATCAACTCTTAGCAACCTGGTTCGCTGGTTGGGGGAGATAGCCTGTAAATGAGGGTGTGTACATGCGCCGAATAAAGGTTACGTACTCTTTGCATGCCACACCCCCACCCCGAGAAGGCTCAGGATTAGGCTGCCACCTCCCAGTGGTAACCGTGCCGCCATGGCACAAAATAATGGGACCGCCTTTCCTCTCCACCATCCAACTCTTAGATAGAGCTCAGTTTTTCTCGTGACCAAAAGCCAAACCCTAAACTTAGAGTGAGACAGCAGTCAGACAGGCTAGCATAGGTCCAAGATACAGGCGGACGGTAGCCCGCATCCCCTCACTAAAAAAAAAAACCCACACCAGGGGATAAAACAAAAGAGCGTGAAAAGGGGTTACCACAAATAACATCCTAACCTAAATAAATAAAAATATTAGACTCTCGATAAAGAGTCTGCCAACATATTTTCTTTGCCGGCAATATATTTAATGGAAATATTATAGGGCTGCAGCCTTTGCGTCCAGCGCATGAGCCTTGTGTTGTGGTTCTTCATGGCTTGGAGATATACTAGAGGATTGTGATCACTGTAGACTGTGACCACCTGCGATGTCTGGCCCACATAAACATCGATATGCTCCAAAGCCAGTACCAGCGCGAGGGCTTCTTTTTCAATGGTAGAGTAAGCCCTCTGATGTGGCTGGAATTTAGCTGAAAAGTATGCTACAGGCTGCAACTCCTCATTCTCGTTTTGTAATAGTACTGCCCCAACCCCAGACTCACAAGCATCAACCTGTAATGAAAAAGGTTTGGAGAAGTCTGGAGACAAGAGAATGGGTGCAGTACACAGTAATCTTTTTGCTTTATTAAAAGCAGTGTTACAGTCTGAGGTCCAATTAAAGGGAACTTTGTGAATGGTAAGAGAGGTAAGAGGGGCTACAATATCTGAGAAATTCTTACACAATCTTCTGTAAAATCCTATCATGCCTAGGAAACGTTGAAGAGATTTCCTATCATGAGGAACTGGATAATCTTTAATAGAAAGAACTTTAGCAAGTTTAGGTGCAATTTTACCACTACCTACTTCATGGCCTAGAAAAGTGATAGTGGCCTGACCAAAGGAAGATTTAGATAAAATAACTGTTAAATGGGAACTCTTAAAGGTCTCAAAAAGAGCCTTAAGTCTCAGTAGGTGTTGATCCCAAGTATCAGACACCACAACAATATCATCTAGGTACGCTGCCGTGCCTTCAAGTCCTTTAATAGCCTGAAGGATAAGTTTCTGGAATGAAGAGGGGAAATTTTTCATTCCGAAGGGGGTAACTGTGAATTGATAATGACCTCCTGGAATTACGAAAGCAAAGATTTCCTTCGCCTTATCCGTCAAAGGTACCTGATAGTAGCCTTTAAGGAGATCTAACTTGGACACAAAAGTAGCCTTACCCACAAAGTCAATTACGTCATCCAGACGAGGAAGAGGGTAAGCATCTGTAATGGTGACCTCGTTCACCTTACGGTAGTCTGTACACATACGAAACCCTCCATCAGCCTTCTTCGCAAGGATGCACGGTGAAGCCCATGGACTAGATGACTCCTCCACTAAACCATGCTTTAACAAAAATTCTACTTCCTGCTGAAGTAGCCTTTGCTTTTCAGGATTAGCTCTGTAGGGGGAGAGTTTAATTGGTTTAGAGTTTCCCTCATCTACATCATGATAACCTAACTTACATTTTTTCGGCACATCCGAAAAAATATTAGGATATGACTGTAGAAGCTCAGTTAAATTTGTTGCTTGCGTTTCAGATAATCCCTCCATTAAAGGGCTAGGATCCTTGAGGAGGCCAGAATTTGAAAGGTTAATATTAATTTCAAAGATAGAGTGCAAAGAATCAGCGTCGTCCTCAGAGGTAGAGGACAGAGTCATTACTGGGACTTTATCTGGTGTATGAAAAGCATTTATTTGATTAATGTGGTAAGTTTTAGTTTTTGAGGTCTTATCAATGGGAGCTACCACATAATTTACATCAGATAATCTACTTACAATCTGCATAGGTCCCGTAAACCTAGCTTTCAAGGTGTGGCCAGGTATAGGTTCCTGCACCAACACTTTGTCTCCTGGATGGAAGGAGCGGAATTGTGCACTTCTCTCATACCTCTGTTTCATCTTACTTTGAGCTGTCTTTAGGTTAGCCTTGGCTAACTGACGTGCCACCTGCAACCTTGAAGACGGGTTGTAAAGTGTTGAGATAACGTCTTCTCCCATCCATTCTTCTTTGAGCACCCGAAGAGACCCTCGTACATTGTGCCCAAAGATCAGCTCAAAAGGACTATACCCTGTAGACTCTTGCACAGTCTCTCGTACTGAGAACAGCAACAAAGGTAGTGATTCATCCCAGTCTGTAGGAAAGTGCATGCAAAAAGTTCTCATCATTGTTTTTAATGTCTGGTGGAATCTTTCCAAGGCGCCTTGGGACTGAGGATGATAGGCAGTGGATAAGTTGTGGATTATCCCTAACCTAATTAATACTTCCCTAAATGCTTTGGCAGTGAAGTTAGTACCTTGATCACTTTGAATAGTTTTAGGAATGCCAAAACAAGAAATGAATTTTGTTAAAGCTTTGAGAATAGCTTTAATATTAATACTACGCATGGGAATTGCTTCAGCATATCTGGTTACTTTATCCATAATCGTAAATAAATACTGATTTCCCGACTTTGACCTAGGTAGTGGACCTACACAATCTATAATTAAATCTGCAAAAGGTTCTCCATCAGCAGGTATAGGTTGGAGAGGTGCAGGTTTAATGGATTGTCCAGGTTTCCCTACTAGCTGACATTCTCGGCAACACCTAATATGATTCTTCACATCTTTCTTTAATTTTGGCCCATAAAATTCTTTTGTGATTCTATACAAGGTTTTTGTAATTCCTAAGTGACCTCCTAATGACGTATTATGAGCTATATTTAATATTTGAGGTCTATACTTTGTTGGAACCACTAACCTGTCATACAATTTCCGGCCCTCTATCACCTTACCAGTCTCAGTGCAGATCAAATAATCGTTTTTAACTTCATACTTGACCGGATGACCCAAAGAGGATTTACCCATGGCTGCCTCAAAAGCGAATTTTAAAGAAGGGTCCTTTCGTTGTTCCTCCCGGAAGGACTGTCCCTCGGGCATGGAAACGGAGACATCTGGCAATCCTGCAACCTGGGAATAGGAAGGCTTGATCGGGGTCTGTTCACTTGATTTACGAGGCTCCGGCCGGTGTGCCTCATAAAACAACGTGGCTATTCCGAGATCGGAGTCGTCCAAGGATAGGTCAACATTCCCTTCAGACAACCCTTGGGATGTTGCCCGAGTTATGGCCAACACCGGAGAAGAATTAATCATTATAGTTTCAGGACACGAACTAACAGTAGTAATGTTATTACCCAGTAATAACATGGCATCTTTCATGGGAAATTCTTTTGAGACACCTACAGTCAAGTACCCAGTGTAATATTTGCACTGTACATAAATTTTATGTAAAGAAACAGAATATATAGCTCCTCCAAATGCTTCCAATAAAACAGAGGAATTCGAAGAAGTGTTCTCTGAAAGGGGTAATATTCCTTCTCTTACAAGTGAGCAATATTCTCCAGTATCTCTAAAGGTCTTTACTTCAATTGTTTCTGAGTTTTCCTGAAGGGTAATAAGACTCTTGCAATAATGAGGGGCCATACCTTTTTCTACTTCTCTAGGGGACATGTTACTAGGGATATTAGAGATTTTCCCAATGGGTTGGGGTTTATGGGGGTAGTTGGGACGGATGTGACCTACTTTGTTGCAGAGGAAGCAGACGACAGGCTTGCCCTTTACTCCCTGCTGACGTTGCAAATGGTGTCGTTCTGGCTGGTGTCTCTCTGGATACTGTTGTCGAGATGCATCATAAGTAGTTTGCCACTCCGCAGGTGGACCATATGTTGAGAAGCGTGGCTCACCAGGTGACTTAGTTGGCTGACGTAGACGTTCTCCCTCCGGCTGGTACTTCATTCTCCAAGGTTGACGATCTCTGCTCATGCCAGGCTGTTGAAAAGAGAGACGGGACCGCTCGGACAAGGAGCGGTTAGTTTCGAAGGTATCAGCCAACCTGGCTGCCTCCAATGCAGTGGTTAAGTCACGATCCTGCAGAAAGACTCGAACCTCTGGTCCCACAGACTCCAGCAGGTTATCAATCAGAATAAGCTGTACAAGCTCCTCAAAGGTAGAGACACCACTTGCTTTATACCAGCTGGTAAAAGCTTTGGTTTGCTGTCTCACAAAGTCTCCTAGGGATTGACCAAGCTGCCGCCTGCTTAATTTAAAATTCTTTCTGTATTTGTCTGGGATACATGTATATGCTCCCAACACTGTGGTCTTCACTACTTGATAATCAGAAAATTCAGCGTCATTTAATAATGACGTAAATTCCTGTGCCTTACCCAATAATGCTGTATGAACCAACGATGCCCAATGCTGTTCCGGCCACCTCAAGGCTCGAGCCTGATTTTCGAAGCTTTCGAAAAATTGTTCTGGTTCGGCCTCATTGAAGCGAGGAACAAGCTGTACTGCTTTTTGTAAACTAAAATCACTTACAGAATGCGAAAACTGCCTCCTTTCTCTTTCCCTATCAAATTCTTCCCTTGCGAATGCTCTCTGTTCCCTAGTTTGCTCGATTGATTTTTGCCAGCTCAAGTGCCAACGACGCTGATTCACCCTGAGACAACCCAGCTGCACTATACTGACCATTTTGCTCCGTAGGTGTATCATCTTCCTCGTGCGAGAACATAGGAGTCTTTGCCCTAGCTCCCGTAGAGGGAGGAGTCTGATGTGCCATCTCTTCTTCTATAAGTTTGTCAGCAATCAGTGAACGCAGTTGCGCAGCTGTGAGAGTGCGTTTGTATTTAATGCCAAGGGAACAAGCAATTTGCCAACAACGCTGTAGGGACAATTTAGGTAGGTTATGCAAAGTATATGCCGACACCAGACGTCTAACTCGTCTAGGTGGCATAAGTTATTCGCTATGCACAGTACGATTGCAGAATACCCCAACGTAACACGTTAATTTGCAGAACACGCTTAGCTATGCACAGTACGATTGCAGAATACGCATACAAGCAAAGCTGACTGCAAAATTCTCCACACCGAACAGGCTAGTAATAAGTGACACGCAAAATTTGTAAAGCAATGCGAGACAGCTACACTGTTCTAGAAGATTGACCGTAGCGAAGCGAGCACACCGAACAAGCTAGTAGCGAGCTGTTGAACGATCACACAATAGCAAGGCTGACCATAACAAAACTGACACGCAAAATCTGTAAAGCGTAGGCAAAGATAATGCAATGCCAGACAGCAAGCTGCACAATGTTCCTGCTACGAGCTTCACCCTAAGCTCAACCGTTTCTCTAAGTCCAGCTCCAGCTCTCGGACAGGCTACCCATATTACAACCCAGGATTCCAAATGGCCTGTTATCCCGGGTGTAATGGGAGCAAAATAAACACAGCAGAAAAAGTTTAGACTTATATTATCCTTCACCAATTTAGAACAGCAATATGTACACTATGTACAGTGATAAGTATAGTGCACTCCACGGTAAGCAAGGCAGAAATAGAAGCCACAAGATAGCAGACCGTGCTTCAACCAGCTCTAGATGGGAATGACAAGGGCAGACAGGAGAGCGGTACCCACATAACCTCTGCGATTGCCAAAACCATCTTCTTTTTGGCTAGAACCTGGTCACTAGTTGAACGACGGGGCCCCATCATCAACTCTTAGCAACCTGGTTCGCTGGTTGGGGGAGATAGCCTGTAAATGAGGGTGGGTACATGCGCCGAATAAAAGTTACCTACTCTTTGCATGCCACACCTGCTAACATCACTACCACCATCATCACTACCACCATCACTAACACCATCACTACCACCATCATCACTACCACCATCACTTCCACTATCATCACTACCACCTCAACAACCTCCACTAACTTCATCACTACATCTACAACACATTACCTGCTAACATCACTACCACCATCATCACTACCACCAGCAACACTAACACCATCACTACCACCACCATCACTACCACCATCATCACTACCACCACCATCACTAACACCACCATCACTACCAACATCATCACTACCAACGCCATCACTCCCACCTTCATCACTACCACCATCATCACTACCACCACCATCACTACCACCACCATCACTACCTCCACCATCACTAACACCACCATCTCTAACACTACCATCACTACCAACATCATCACTCCCACCTTCATCACTACCACCATCATCACTACCACCACCATCACTACCACCACCATCACTACCTCCACCATCACTAACACCACCATCTCTAACACTACCATCACTACCAACATCATCACTACCACCAGCATCACTACCACCATCATCACTACCACCATCATCACTACCACCATCGTCACTACCACCATCACTACATTTACAACACAATACCTGCTAACAGCAGAAATCTGTTGGTAGGTAATACAAATATTGCTTTATTTTCACCTCATGTTAAACATTCTGGATTATTATAAATCTGAAACCAGATATACAGTCCATCATGTAATGATAAATGTGAATTTAATGATCGATGTAAATTGTGCCACCAAGCCCGTCGCTTGGTGGCAAAAACTTTCGCTTCACAGGGTGAAGTCCGGGTTGGATTCCCGGCGAGGGTTGACAGATTGGGCGCGTTCCCTTACACCGGTTGTGTATGTTCACCTATCAATATAAAATGGGTATCTGGGCGTTAGTCCACAGGTGTGGGTCGCATCCCGGGACAAAATTGACCTAATTTGCAGGGAAATGCTCTGCATAACAAGCGGGTTTCTATATTGTAGCATATTATTGATGTCAGCTGTGGTCTGTATACCTTGTACATGTACTTGTAGAAATAAAGATTATTATTATTATTATTATTAGAATATAAGAAGCTGGTCTTCATAATATTATTAAGATTGTCAGGTTCGACGTCTTTCTTTGTACAGCTCCTTGTTAGATGGAATATTATTATCAGAGATTTTTTGGGCCAAACTACGAGGATAAAACGGTTCGTGGACCAAACATAGCGTGAGAGACATCAAACTACGAGGATAAAACGGTTCTTGGACCAAACATACCGTGAGAGACATCAAACTACGAGGATAAAGCGGTTCTTGGACCAAACATACCGTGAGAGACATCAAACTAAGAGGATAAAACGGTTCTTGGACCAAACATACCGTGAGAGACATCAAACTACGAGGATAAAGCGGTTCTTGGACCAAACATACCGTGAGAGACATCAAACTACGAGGATAAAACGGTTCGTGGACCAAACATACCGTGAGAGACATCAAACTACGAGGATAAAACGGTTCGTGGACCAAACATAGCGTGAGAGACATCAAACTACGAGGATAAAACGGTTCGTGGACCAAACATACCGGGAGAGACATCAAACTACGAGGATAAAACGGTTCGTGGACCAAACATAGCGTGAGAGACATCAAACTACGAGGATAAAACGGTTCGTGGACCAAACATACCGTGAGAGACATCAAACTACGAGGATAAAACGGTTCGTGGACCAAACATACCGTGAGAGACATCAAACTACGAGGATAAAACGGTTCGTGGACCAAACATAGCGTGAGAGACATCAAACTACGAGGATAAAACGGTTCGTGACCAAACATAGCGTGAGAGACATCAAACTACGAGGATAAAACGGTTCGTGCACCAAACATACGTGAGAGACATCAAACTATGAGGATAAAACGGTTCGTGGACCAAACGTACCGTGAGAGACATCAAACGATGACATTTATTCTTTACATCTGAAACAAGCGAGTTGGTTGGCTGAAAGCCGCTGCTGTGTAAACTTTTTCCAGGATGTTCCAAGGTTACAATATTATGAGAGCTGTACCACGGTTCGTTAAGGATTTATTAAAGACTCAAGGTCAGTGTCGACATCTAGCCTTTAAGAATTCTTGGAGTTTTACAGTGAACTGTTATTTACCTGTCAGCCTTGAAGGAATCTTACAATGAGCTGCTAGTTACCAGTCAGCCTTGAATGAATCTTACAATGAGGTGCTAGTTACCAGTCAGCCTTGAAGGAATCTTACAATGAGCTGCTAGTTACCAGTCAGCCTTGAAGGAATCTTACAATGAGGTGCTAGTTACCAGTCAGCCTTGAAGGAATCTTACAATGAGCTGCTAGTTACCAGTCAACCTCGAAGGAATCTTACACTGAGCTGCTAGTTGCCAGTCAGCCTTGAAGGAATCTTACACTGAGCTGCTAGTTACCAGTCAGCCTTGAAGGAATCTTACAATGAGCTGCTAGTTACCAGTCAGCCTTGAAGGAATTTTACACTGAGCTGCTAGTTACCAGTCAGCCTTGAAGGAATCTTACAATGAGCTGCTACTTACCAGTCAGCCTTGAAGGAATCTTACAATGAGCTGCTAGTTACCAGTCAGCCTTGAAGGAATCTTACAATGAGCTGCTACTTACCAGTCAGCCTTGAAGGAATCTTACAATGAGCTGCTAGTTACCAGTCAGCCTTGAAGGAATTTTACACTGAGCTGCTAGTTACCAGTCAGCCTTGAAGGAATCTTACATTGAGCTGCTAGTTACCAGTCAGCCTTGAAGGAATCTTACAATGAGCTGCTAGTTACCAGTCAGCCTTGAAGGAATCTTACAATGAGCTGCTAGTTGCCAGTCAGCCTTGAAGGAGCTGCTAGTTAACAGTCAGCCTTGAAGGAATCTTACAATGAGCTGCTAGTTACCAGTCAGCCTTGAAGGAATCTTACAATGAGCTGCTACTTACCAGTCAGCCTTGAAGGAATCTTACAATGAGCTGCTAGTTACCAGTCAGCCTTGAAGGAATCTTACAATGAGCTGCTAGTTACCGGTCAGCCTTGAAGGAATCTTACAATGAGCTGCTAGTTACCAGTCAGCCTTGAAGGAATCTTACAATGAGCTGCTAGTTACCAGTCAGCCTTGAAGGAATCTTACAATGAGCTGCTAGTTACCAGTCAGCCTTGAAGGAATCTTACAATGAGCTGCTAGTTACCAGTCAGCCTTGAAGGAATCTTACAATGAGCTGCTAGTTACCAGTCAGCCTTGAAGGAATCTTACAATGAGCTGCTAGTTACCAGTCAGCCTTGAAGGAATCTTACAATGAGCTGCTAGTTACCAGTCAGCCTTGAAGGAATCTTACAATGAGCTGCTAGTTACCAGTCAGCCTTGAAGGAATCTTACAATGAGCTGCTAGTTACCAGTCAGCCTTGAAGGAATCTTACAATGAGCTGCTATTACCAGTCAGCCTTGAAGGAATCTTACAATTAGCTGCTAGTTACCAGTCAGCCTTGAAGGAATCTTACAATGAGCTGCTAGTTACCAGTCAGCCTTGAAGGAATCTTACAATGAGCTGCTATTACCAGTCAGCCTTGAAGGAATCTTACAATTAGCTGCTAGTTACCAGTCAGCCTTGAAGGAATCTTACAATGAGCTGCTAGTTACCAGTCAGCCTTGAAGGAATCTTACAATGAACTTTTTCTAGTCAATTTAAAGGCATCTGTTAATAATTAATAGCCAGTCTCAGTGGACGTGACTCAGTTACATCTCGATTAAAACATTGTGGTAAAGTTTGACAACGATATTTTCCAAATTTCTTGGGTCATCAATAATCTATCTCGAAGGGAGGCAAAAAAGAAAAAAATCGCTTATGGTTTCAAAATCCGTATGCCTCTGTCATCGGCATACATATTTTATCAATCAGATAAGACACAGACATGAATGATTCGTCTTTTCATCTGTATTAGTTCATGAGGAATAAGATACCACGTCGACGTTTTGTTGTAAAATACTTCAGAAGTAAATAAGAGCTGTCCAAACATCAGTGATATATCGTACCGACATGTTGAAGAATTACACTCATGCGCAGTACTGAATACGTACTGACGGACTGATTACCTCATCTTCTATCTTTTGTTGCTTATGAGCTGTATAGTCCTTGTGGCTTAGCGCTTCTTTTTGATTATAATAATAATAATAATTGTTGCTTATGTGTCTAATTCTTTAGATAAAAGCTGCTTTTACCGTAAAAAGTCTCTTAAAATATATATATATGATAATATTTACATCCCAGCCACAGGAGTACAGACATACTAAAAAATATTTAAAACGAAAGATGGCTATCAGACTCAACTACAATGTACTTCTGTCCCTCGTAATGTTCTGGTGCCATCTTTGATAGATTCTTGTCTATAGTTGTCCCAGATGAATGGAGGGGAGACCTTCCGAAGTTCACTCCGAGTACGCATCTTGTATCACGTATCTTTGTAGTTTTTGAGAGTTGAAGCTCCACCTCTCGAAACTAGCATATGACAGGCATTAATCCATTGAAAAATAAACAAGTGAATGATTCACTTTCTTTCCAAGACACTTGAGGATGTCCCATTTCTTTGGATAAATCTCTTGTGGAATGCAAAATGTTACACTCCCATATAGGCTGCCTCCCAACCAGCGAACCGGTGCTAAAGGTTTAACGATCAATGGGGCACCCGTCGTTAAATCGGTACCTAGGTTCATTGGTTAATCACAGGCCAGGCAAGTCCGCTGAAGCTGAAGCAACGTGGTTCACCTGTGGTAAGCATTGGTAGACTTGCCTACCTGCTGGTTGAGTGCAGTGCACTCTCTCTGCCATCTGTCACTGTGTACACTTACTATTTATTCTATCTGTACATATACATAGTGTACATGCCTGTATATATCATCTGGTGAGGGCAAATATATATTATAATCTAGTGTTGAGTTTTGTTTGTTGCAGATTCCCATTACGACCAGGTCTCACAAGCCATTCTTAACCCGTGTTCGCAACATCTCTTCTACATACTCTGCTATAAATGAAGGAAAAGTTTGAACTTCAAAGGGGAAGAACAAGTCAATATCACCTTCACATGTATTTGTTGCAACGTAGTTTGGACGAAGATTGAGCCGGAACCCTTGAGTTGAATTTTCTTTTTGCATGAGTTTTGTTATCGTTATTCAAAAAACAGGAAAATTTCTGATATTTTTTTATATCCAAACACACTAGATTGTCTCCAGTTAATGGAAGAGATTCTCCCGGCTTCGAAAGGCGGCAACAAAGTTTTGTAAATCTGAAAAAATTGGTCTGTTGGGTTTTTTCCTTATCAAGATAAAAATAGGGATGATTTCTGGTCTGTGTAATCTCTTCCCCGAAATCTGGAGCAACTGTCTTTCTAATAGTTCACAAAGAGAATATTAAACTAGAGATGCTGTATCTTCTCTTAGTCCAATCACTGTTTCAGAGCTCTTCAATATTTACTTTATCTGCTCGTGGCCTCTTTTTATGACAGTTGCTGAAAATAGTTTCATTGGTTGCTTCACGTCTTGGTTTACTTCCTAAAAGACCTTTAAGGTTTATTCTGATAATTTATTAAGGGCTTATTTAACAAGAGGAAACCCAGTGAACATACTTGCTGTGACTGGAGGAGGAAAACAGAGGACTGGAAGATGTTTGTATGTAAAGAAAAGTTAGTTTCCATTTGTGATCGAGTAAAAGCCATAAGGAGTTCCTGGAAATTCATTAGGATGGCCTAGAATCTAGGCCATCATCTAGGCCCTAGATGATGAAAGTTGCTGAGGGCTGATGAGAATACCGTGATTTCATGATAAGGACATCGGCATTATTGGAACTGCTATTCTAGGTTAAAAAAAATCAAATCACTAACGAGTAGGACTTACCCATGGCTGTTGAGTCCTGAAACTCACAGGCCAGTGTTATTACGACTTCGTGTGTTATTCCAGCTTCAGCAATGACTTGACCAACTAGAACTTTGTAGGTCACCAAGAAGTATTAAAATCAACCACCCAGGGAGGTACTACCGTCCTGTGGTAGTAGGTTGGTAGGCAGCAACCACCCAGGGAGGTACTACCGTCCTGTGGTAGTAGGTTGGTAGACAGCAACCACCCAGGGAGGTACTACCGTCCTGTGGTAGTAGGTTGGTAGACAGCAACCACCCAGGGAGGTACTACCGTCCTGTGGTAGTAGGTTGGTAGACAGCAACCACCCAGGGAGGTACTACCGTCCTGCGGTAGTAGGTTGGAGACAGCAACCCCCCAAGGAGGTACTACCGTCCTGTGGTAGTAGGTTGGTAGACAGCAACCACCCAGGGAGGTACTACCGTCCTGTGGTAGTAGGTTGGTAGACAGCAACCACCCAGGGAGGTACTACCGTCCGGTGGTAGTAGGTTGGTAGACACCAACCACCCAGGGAGGTACTACCGTCATGTGGTAGTAGGTTGGTGTGGCATGCAAAGAGTACGTAACCTTTATTCGGCGCATGTACACACCCTCATTTACAGGCTATCTCCCCCAACCAGCGAACCAGGTTGCTAAGAGTTGATGATGGGGCCCCGTCGTTCAACTAGTGACCAGGTTCTAGCCAATAAGAAGATGGTTTTGGCAATCGCAGAGGTTATGTGGGTACCTCTCTCCTGTCTGCCCTTGTCATTCCCATTCTAGAGCTGGTTGAAGCACGGTCTGCTATCTTGTGGCTTCTATTTCTGCTTTGCTTACCGTGGAGTGCACTATACTTATCACTGTACATAGTGTACATACTGCTGTTCTAAATTGGTGAAGGATAATATAAGTCTAAACTTTTTCTACTGTGTTTATTTGCTCCCATTACACCCGGGGTAACAGGCCATTTGGAATCCTGGGTTGTAATATGGGTAGCCTGTCCGAGAGTTGAGCTGGACTTAGAGAAACGGTTGAGCTTAGGGTGAAGCTCGTAGCAGGAACATTGTGCAGCTTGCTGTCTGGCATTGCTTTACAAATTTTGCGTGTCAGTTGTTACTAGCCTGTTCGGTGTGGAGAATTTTGCAGTCGGCTTTGCTTGTATGCGTATTCTGCAATCGTACTGTGCATAGCTAAGCGTGTTCTGCAAATTAACGTGTTACGTTGGGGTATTCTGCAATCGTACTGTGCATAGCGAATAACTTATGCTACCTAGACGAGTCAGACGTCTGGTGTCGGCATATACTTTGCATAACCTACCTAAATTGTCCCTACAGCGTTGTTGGCAAATTGCTCGTTCCATTGGCATTACATACAAACGCACTCTCACAGCTGCACAACTGCGTTCACTGATTGCTGACAAACTTATAGAAGAAGAGATGGCACATCAGACTCCTCCCTCCACGGGAGCTAGGGCAAAAACTCCTATGTTCTCGCAGGAGGAAGATGATACACCTACGGAGCAAAATGGTCAGTATAGTGCAGCTGGGTTGTCTCAGGGTGAATCAGCGTCGTTGGCACTTGAGCTGGCAAAAATCAATCTTGAGCAAACTAGGGAACAGAGAGCATTCGCAAGGGAAGAATTTGATAGGGAAAGAGAGAGGAGGCAGTTTTCGCATTCTGTAAATGATTTTAGTTTACAAAAAGCAGTACAGTTTGTTCCCCGCTTCAATGAGGCCGAACCAGAGCAATTTTTCGAAAGCTTCGAAAATCAGGCTCGAGCCTTGAGGTGGCCGGAACAGCATTGGGCATCGTTGGTTCATACAGCATTATCGGGTAAGGCACAGGAATTTGCGTCAGTATTAAATGACGCTGAATTCTCTGATTATCAAGTAGTGAAGACCACAGTGTTGGGAGCATATACATGTATCCCAGCCAAATACAGAAAAACATTTAAATTAAGCAGGCGGCAGCTTGGTCAATCCCTAGTGGACTTTGTGAGACAGCAAACCAAAGCTTTTACCAGCTGGTATAAAGCAAGTGGTGTCTCTACCTTTGAGGAGCTGGTGCAGCTTATTCTGATTGATAACCTGCTGGAGTCTGTGGGACCAGAGGTTCGAGTCTTTCTGCAGGATCGTGACTTAACCACTGCATTGGAGGCAGCCAGGTTGGCTGATACCTTCGAAACTAACCGCTCCTTGTCCGAGCGGTCCCGTCTCTCTTTTCAACAGCCTGGCATGAGCAGAGATCGTCAACCTTGGAGAATGAAGTGCCAGCCGGAGGGAGAACGTCTGCGTCAGCCAACTAAGTCACCTGGTGAGCCACGCTTCTCAACACACGGTCCACCTGCGGAGAGGCAAACTACTCATGGTGCATCTCGACAACAGTATCCGGAGAGACACCAGCCAGAACGACACCATTTGCAACGTCAACAGGGAGTAAAGGGCAAGCCTGTCGTCTGCTTCAGGTGCAGTAAAGTAGGTCACATGAGTCCCAACTGCCCCCATAAACCCCAACCCATTGGGAAAATCTCTAATATCCCTAGTAACATGTCCCCTAGAGAAGTAGAAAAAGGTATGGCCCCTTATTATTGCAAAAGTCTTATTTCCCTTCAGGAAAACTCAGAAACAACTAAAGTAAAGACCTTTAGAGATACTGGAGCATATTGCTCACTTGTAAGAGAGGGAATATTACCCCTTTCAGAGAATACTTCTTTGAATTCCTCTGTTTTATTGGAAGCATTTGGAGGAGCTATATATTCTGTTCCTTTGCATAAAATTTATGTACAGTGCAAATATTACACTGGGTACTTGACTGTAGGTGTCTCAAAAGGGTTCCCCATGAAAGATGCAATGTTATTACTGGGTAATAGCATTACTACTGTTAGTTCGTGTCCTGAACCTATAATGATTAATTCTTCTCCGATGTTGGCCATAACTCGGGGAACATCCCAAGGGTTGTCTGGAGAGAATGTTGACCTATCCTTGGACGACTCCGAT
>NC_091309.1:50378787-50424785 GCF_038502225.1 Cherax quadricarinatus | reverse complement strand
GTGTCTGTGTACTCACCTATTTGTACTCACCTATTTGTGGTTGCAGGGGTCGAGTCCTAGCTCCTGGCCCCGCCTCTTCACCGGTTGCTACTAGACCCTCTCTCTCCCCGCTCCATGAGCTTTATCAAACCTCGTCTTAAAACTGTGTATGGTTCCTGCCTCCACTACGTCATTTTCTAGGCTATTCCACTGCCTTACAACTCTATGACTGAAGAAATACTTCCTACTATCTCTCTGACTCATTTGTGTCTTCAACTTCCAATTGTGGCCTCTTGTTTCTGTGTCCCCTCCCTGGAACATCCTGTCCTTGTCCACCTTGTCTATTCCACGCAGTATTTTATATGTCGTTATCATGTCTCCCCTGACCCTCCTGTCCTCCAGTGTCGTCAGGCCGATTTCCCTTAATCTTTCTTCATAGGACATTCCCCTTAGCTCTGGAACTAACCTTGTTGCAAACCTTTGTACTTTCTCTAGTTTCTTGACGTGCTTTATCAAGTGCGGGTTCCAAACAGGTGCTGCATACTCCAGTATGGGCCTGACATACACGGTGTACAGTGTCTTGAATGATTCCTTACTAAGGTGTCGGAATGCTGTTCTCAGGTTTGCCAGGCGCCCATATGCTGCAGCAGTTATCTGATTGATGTGTGCTTCCGGAGACATGCTCGGTGTTATACTCACCCCAAGATCTTTGTGTGTGTGTGTGTCTGTGTGTGTGTGTGTCTGTGTGTGTGTATGTGGGAATGTGTGTGTGTGTGTGTGTACTCACCTAGTTGTACTCACATATTTGTGGTTGCAGGGGTCGAGTAATAGCTCCTGGCCCTGCCTCTTCACTGATTGCTACTAGGTCCTCTCTCTCCCTGCTCCATGAGCTTTATCATACCTCGCCTTAAAACTATGTATGGTTCCCGCCTCCACTACTTCACTTTCTAGGCTATTCCACGGCTTGACTACTCTATGACTGAAGAAATACTTCCTAACATCCCTTTGATTCATCTGAGTCTTCAACTTCCAATTGTGACCTCTTGTGCCTGTGTCCCATCTCTGGAACATCCCGTCTTTGTCCACCTCATCTATTCTGCACAGTATTTTATATGTCGTTATCATGTCTCCCCTGACCCTCCTGTCCTCCAGTGTCGTCAGGCCGACTTCCCTCAACCTTTCTTCATAGGACAATCCCCGTAACTCTGGGACTAGGCTTGTTGCAAACCTTTGCACTTTCTCTAATTTCTTGACATGCTTGACTAGGTGTGGATTCCAAACTGGGGCTGCATACTCCAGTATGGGCCTGACGTAAATGGAATACAGAGTCTTAAACGAATCCTTACTGAGGTATCGGAACGCTATCTGTAGGTTTGCCAGGCGCCCGTATGCTGCAGCAGTTATCTGATTGGTGTGCGCCTCAGGAGATATGCTCGGTGTTATACTCACCCCTAGATATTTTTCCTTGAGTGAGGTTTGCAGACTTTGGCCATCTAAACTATATTGTGTCTGCGGTTTTCTTTGCCCTTCCCCAATCTTCATGACTTTGCATTTGGCAGGGTTAAACTCAAGGAGCCAGTTGCTGGACCAGGCTTGTAGCCTGTTCAGGTCTCTTTGTAGTCCTGCCTGATCCTCATCCCATTTGATTCTTCTCATTAACTTCACATCGTCCGCAAACAAGGACACTTCTGAGTCTATCCCTTCCGTTATGTCATTCACATGTACCAAGAACAGCGCAGGTCCTAGGACTGAACCCTGTGGAACCCCGCTTGTCACAGGCGCCCACTCTGACACCTCGTCACGTACCATGACTCGTTGTTGCCTCCCTGTCAGGTATTCTCTGATCCACTGCAGTGCTTTCCTGTTATGTGTGCCTGATCCTCTAGCTTTTGCAGTAACCTCTTGTGAGGAACTGAGTCGAAGGCCTTCTTGCAGTCCAAAAAAATTCAGTCGATCCACCCCTCTCTCTCTTGTCTTACTTCTGTCACCTTGTCATAAAACTCTAGTAGGTTTCTGACACAGGATTTTCCCTCCCTGAAACCATGCTGGATGTCAATTATGCACTTGTTTCTTTCCAGGTGCTCCTCCACTCACCTCCTGATGATCTTCTCCATGACCTTGCATACTATACACGTTAGTGATACAGGCCTGTAGTTTAGTGCCTCATGTCTGTCTCCCTTTTTAAAAATTGGGACTACATTTGCCATCTTCCATACCTCGGGGAGTTGCCCAGTTTCAAATGATGTGTTGAAGATCTTTGTTAATAAGAACATAAGAACGAAGGAACACTGCAGAAGACCTACTGGCCCATGCAAGGCAGGTCCAAGTCTCCTACCGGCTTAAGCCAATGCACCCAACCTAGTCAGGTCAGGTCACATTGACTTAAGGGAGGAACACGGCAACCGACCTGGTAGCACAAGCTATCAGGTCTAACTCACACCCACCCACATCTACTCATGTATTTATCCAACCTATTTTTAAAGCTACACAACGTTCTGGCCTCTATAACGGTATTTGGGAGTTTGTTCCACTCATCCACAACTCTATTACCAAACCAGTACTTTCCTATATCCTTCCTGAATCTGAATTTTTCCAACTTAAAACCATTGCTGCGAGTCCTGTCTAGGCTAGATATTTTCAGCACACTATTTACATCCCCTTTATTTATTCCTGTCTTCCATTTATACACCTCAATCATATCCCCCCTAATTCTACGTCTTTCTAGAGAGTGCAGTTTCAGGGCCCTTAGTCTATCCTCATAGGGAAGGTTTCTTATACATGGGATCAACTTTGTCATCCTCCTTTGTACATTTTCCAGAGAATTTATATCCATTCTGTAATACGGTGACCAAAACTGTGCAGCATAATCTAAATGAGGCCTAACCAAGGATGTATAGAGTTGAAGAACAACCCGAGGACTCCTATTATTTATGCTTCTTGATATGAAGCCAAGGATTCTATTAGCTTTATTGCGAACACTTATGCACTGTTGTCTTGGTTTCAGATTACTGCTAACCAGAACTCCTAAATCTTTTTCGCAATCCGTAATATTAAGATCTACATTATTTAGTTTATATGTGGCATGGTTATTGTCCTGTCCAACATTTAGAACTTTGCATTTGTCTATATTAAACTGCATCTGCCACTTCTCCGACCACTGCATCAGTCTATTCAAATCTTCCTGGAGTGCTCGAATGTCCTCGTCAGAATGAATTCGACGGCCTATTTTGGTGTCATCGGCAAACTTGCCGATGTCGCTCTTTATGCCCTCATCTATGTCGTTTATGTAGATTGTGAACAGCAGGGGGCCCAACACTGACCCCTGTGGAACACCGCTCGTGACGCTTCCCCACTCTGATTTCTCCCCATTTATGCAAACTCTCTGCTGCCTATTTGTCAACCATGCCTCTATCCAGGAAAAAATTTCTCCTCCTATTCCATGTGCTTTAATTTTCCTCAATAGTCTCTGATGTGGGACCCTGTCAAAAGCCTTACTGAAGTCCATATACACAATATCATATTCATTACCATGATCTACCTCCTCAAATACCTTAGTGAAAAAAGTTAATAAATTCGTAAGGCAGGAACGCCCCTTTGTAAAACCATGCTGAGATTCGTTGATTAGTTTATGCTTTTCAAGGTGGCTACGAACTGCCTCGGCAATTATTGATTCCATAAATTTTCCCACTATGGAGGTTAGGCTTATTGGTCTATAGTTCGAAGCTAAGGACCTGTCACCTGTTTTGAAAATAGGTATCACATTTGCCATTTTCCACTTATCTGGCACCATGCCAGTTTGTAGTGATATGTTGAAAAGATTAGCCAAAGGTGTGCTAAGCTCCTCTTTACATTCCTTTAGAACCCTTGCATACAGTTCATCAGGGCCTGGGGATTTGTTAGGTTTTAATTTATCTATTTGCCTAAGGACCATGTCACTTGTGACCCTAATAGTGCACAGTTTATTATCGTCCTGTTCTACATAATTTATCATTACTGGAATATCGCTGGTATCCTCCTGTGTAAAAACTGAGAGGAAGTATGTGTTAAAAATTCTACACATTTCCTTATCACTGTCAGTGAGCTGACCCGAGGAACTTTTGAGTGGGCCTATCTTGTCCCTGATCTTACTTCTGTATACCTGAAAGAATCCTTTTGGGTTAGTCTTCGATTCTCTTGCAACTTTAACCTCATAATCTCTTTTTGCTTTTCTAATTCCCTTTTTTATTTCTCTCTTTAACTGAATATATCGATTTCTCAATTGCCCCTCTCCTCTTTTGATTTGCCTATATATGCCTCTCTTTTGACCAATCAGATATTTTAATCTATTGTTCATCCATTTAGGATCATTTTTGTTTGATCTGATTTCCCTATTTGGAACATAATTTGACTGAGCAGCTAGAACTATGCCCTGGAAAGCATCATATCGGCAACCATCACCACCTACCTGACCCTTAGTCAGGTCATTCCAGTTCAGCCCACCTAAGTAATTTTTCAGTCCTATGAAATCAGCCAAGCGAAAGTCAGGGACGGAGACTTGATTGCCATTATTAGGGGAATTCCATGATATATTAAAACTGAGTGATTTGTGATCACTTTCCCCAAGCTCATCATTAACCTCAAGATTATTAATTAGTGTTTCCCTACTGGCAAGAACCAAGTCAAGGAGGTTATTTCCCCTAGTTGGCTCTGTCACAAACTGTTTTAAAAAACAATCCTGGATCGTATCAAGAAAGTCACCTGACTCTAAATTTCCTGTCAAATTGCTCCAGTCAATCTGTCTATAGTTGAAATCTCCCATTAGCACAACATTTTCGTATGTAGATGCCTTACGAATTTCGTCCCATAGAAGTTTACTGCACTCCCTATCAAGATTTGGGGCCCTGTAAATCACACCCAAAATTAGTTTTTCTCGGCCCTCGAGAAGCTGTAACCAAACAGATTCAGTGGCTGACGCTTCTAATTTAATATCTTGTCTAACACAACAATTTAAATTGTCTCTGACATACATCGCTACTCCACCACCTTTCCTGTTGACCCTGTCAGTGTGGAATAATTTATAGCCTTGTATGTGACATTCAGAGGGCATCTCTCTATCTTTCAGATTAAGCCAGGTCTCTGTTATAGCAATAATATCTATGTTTCCTGCACTTGCAATTAATCTTAGCTCATCTATCTTATTTCTTACACTCCTGCTATTAGTATAGTAAACCTTAAGGGAGCTAGTCCCTTGCTGCCCTCTGCTGTCCCCCTTTGTTTGCTGACCTGATCTATTGTCTTTATTTATAACTTCATGCTGAATGCCTTTTATACATTTACTGTTTCCAACCCAAGTGTTGCAACCTGCTTGTTTCCCACACACACCCATACCTCTATCTTCCATCAGTTTAAAATCATAGGCATTTCACCAATGGCCTTCTCAATCGAGTCTGCAAGTGCTACCACCCCAGCCCCAGAGAGATGTACCCCATCCCTTGCATACATATCATGTTTGCCATAAAAGTTGTTCCAGTTGTCAATGAATGGGATTGCAAGTTCCTTGCAGTATCTGTCTAGCCAGCAATTTACACCAATTGCCCTAGACAACCATTCATTTCATACTCCCCTTCTAGGCAAGATGCTACATATGATTGGGATCCCTCCCTTAGACTTAATGAAATCTATAGCTGACCTGTACTTATCTAGCAGCTCTTCTCTCCTACCCTTCCCAATATCATTTCCACCAGCACTGAGACAGATAATGGGCTTGTTCCCATTACCTGACGTGATATTATCCAGCCTGTTGACAATGTCCCCAACACCAGCTCCAGGGAAGCACACTCTATCTCTCATCTTCTTATTCCTATTACAAAAAGCACGGTCAATATATCTTACCTGAGAGTCACCAACCACAAGAATGCGCTTACCTCCATTAGCAGGGGCAGTAGTACCCTTACCTTCACTGGCCACTGAAGTACATTCATCCTGAAGAACAGAGAAGCGATTTCCTACCTTCAGATCTTCACTCTTAACTTTCCTTACTCTGATGCGCCTTCCATTACTGTGAACCACTCGCCACTTGTAGCAGGTGCTGGACTGCACCTCACTGCTGGTATCCGTTGCTACCTCCCCAGCTACAGCCTCCTCACAGCGAGAGACAGACTGCACCTCACTGCTAGAAGCCTCATTCCCCACAACTCCAGCCACCCCACACTCTCTCCCAGACCCATTGAGGTGGACCTTCAGCCTCCTAATCTCCTCCTGGAGAAGCAAGACCTCCTCCTTCAACTCTCCAACCTCAATTTTTAAAACACTGCAGAAGCAAGCCATGCTTTGTAACCGTCCACACTAATCCCCAAAGCAGCTCAGGGTCTGTGACCTCACGTGACGACTGACCGCTGAGTACTGACGACTGACCGCTGGTACACACAATATCTCTGCTCCCTCTTTAAGGACCCACGGAGAGATGTTGTCTGGTCCCACCGCCTTTGAGGTGTCAAGGTCGCATAGCAGCTTCTTCACCTCCTCCTTGGTTATATGTATCTCATCCAGCACTTGCTGGTGCACCCCCCTGCTCTGATTTCCTGGAGTCCTACTGGTTTCCACTGTAAATACTTCTTTAAATCTCGTGTTGAGCTCCTGACATACCTCCCGGTCGTTTCTTGTGAATTCCCGATCACCCTTCCTCAGTCTGATTACCTTGTCCTTGACAGTTGTTTTCCTCCTGATGTGGCTGTACCACAGCTTCGGGTCAGTCTTGACTTTCGATGCTAAGTCATTTTCGTATTGCCGCTGAGCCTCCCTTCTTATCAGTGCATATTCGTTTCTGGCTCTTCGGCTGATTTCTTTATTTTCCTGAGTTCTCTGTCTTCTGTACCTTTACCATTCTCAAGTACACCTAGTTTTTGCCTCCCTACACCTTTGGGTGAACCAAGGACTCGTTCTGTTCTTCCCATTATTTCTGTTTCCCTTGGGAACAAACCTCTCCTCTGCCTCCTTGCATTTTGTTGCCACATAGTCCATTTCTTGTACTGGTTTTCCTGTCAGTTCCCTCTCCCACTGAATGTCGTGAAGGAAGTTCCTCATGCCTGAGTAGTTCCCCCTTTTATAGTTTGGTTTTTCCCAGCCTATTCCTGCTACTCTCTCCACTTGGAGCTCAACTATGTAGTCGAAGCACAGAACCACATGATCACTAGCTCCCAAGGCCTTTCATACATGATACCCTCGACGTCCGAACTACTCAAGGTGAATACAAGGTTCAGCCTTGCTGGTTCATCCTCTCCTCTCTCTCTGGTAGTGTCTCTAACATGTTGATGCATGAGGTTTTCCAGTACCACATCCATCATCTTGGCTCTCCATGGTTCGGGACCCCCATGGGGCTCCAGGTTTTCCCAGTCAATCTCCTTGTGATTGAAATCACCCATAACTAGTAACTTTGCTCCCCCCATGTGTGCTCTCCTGGCCACCTTGGCTAGTGTGTCGATCATTGCTCTGTTGCTCTCATCGTATTCTTCTCTTGGCCTCCTGGAGTTATGTGGTGGGTTGTACATTACTGCAATTATCACCTTATGTCCCTCAGACTGGATTGTTTCTACTAAGTAGTCCCTTTCGCCCGTGCCATCCATTCCTTCCATTTTCTCAAAACCCCACTGGTTTTAAATGAGCAGTGCAACTCCTCCTACCCCTCTCCTCCCTCTGTGTTTCCTGAGGACTTGATATCCGGATGGAAAGATTGAATCTGTTATTATTCTTGTGAGTTTTGTTTCTGTGAGTGCTATTATGTCTGGGGATGTCTCCTTGATTCTTTCGTGCCACTCCTCGTACTTGTTTGTTATTCCATCTGCATTTGTATACCACACCTTCAACTTCTTTTCTAAGACTGTGGTCTGGGAGACCTTGTAAGGAACTATGGGTTGTTGCTCTAGGGGTGGAGTTTGTAATGTAGTGGGAGGGGGCATTGGGTGTGGCATGGGTGTTTTGATTTAGAGTGTTTGGTTGCACTGGGGTTGACCTGGTTGGGAGGCTTCTATAGGAAGTTGTGAGGGAGGCTGTATTTGATCTTCTTCGTGGGTCTGGGATCTCCTGTCTGTCTTCTCCATCCCCTCTCTTTCCTCCTTTCACCTTTGTACCATCTCTCTCAGTTTCTTCCTTTCTTCTTGTGTTCTGTCGCAGTCGAGATACACCTTCCTGTATGCCGGCATGTCCCTTAATCGTGCTTTCTCCTGCAGGATCCTGGTCTGAGTCGCTTCTGCCTTGAAGGTCACTTTCACTGGCCGGGTTCTTTTTTTTACAAACCCCCCTATTCTCCGAAAATTTTCCAGATGGGTCATGTTGTCTTCTCCTATTGTTTTCATGATGCTTTCAATTGCTTTTTTTTCCCCTTGTTTTCTTGCTTCATATGTTTCCCCTTCAACTTCCTGGAGCCCATACACAAAGACTGACCTCACCCTTTCATTCTCCCACTGCATATCCCTGTGTATCCCCTATTTAATTTGGTTTCCTCCACTGCAGCTTTCCTTTCTTCAGTTTCACTGGCTAATGTACTTGGGCTCAGTGGCCTGTCATTTTCCCTTCTCGGCTTTCCTTGGGCTCTGTTGTTGTCTGTTATGGCCTCCACATAAAGCTTAGCTCTTTCATTTACTACAGTCTCCTCTGATAGAGCCTCCCCATGCAGTTGTGCCCCTTCTTTCCCTACAGTCCCCTTATTTGTGGCTGAGGTAGCAGTCTCTGTTGTCAATCCCAAAATGTTCTTTAGTTATTTAGGCTGTTTCAGATTTTTCAATTCCTCTTCTAAACTCTGTATCCTAGCTTCTGCTGCTTTGACTTGCACCTCCCACTTCCTGCTTTCCATATCTATCCTCTCTTCCATTCTCATGCTAAGTTCTTCTTGTTTCTTTTCCCATTCTTGATCCCTTTTTGTGAGCTCTGCTGCCCAATCTTCATTTGCAGCTTCCTCCTCCTGTCCTTTGGTTTTTCTTGTTGCTCTCTGGCAACCCATTTTTGTTTTATCCTGATTGCCTCAGAGTGGGAAACCTATTAGTTCTGTATGTTAGGTTAGTAGTGTGTATGTCAGAGTGTGGGGGGGAGGTAGTGGAGGAACTGTGGCTATGTGGGAGAGGGGTGGGGAGGGGAGGGGAGGGTGAACAAGGGAGGGGAGGGATCAGGGGAAGAAGTGAGATGTCGGTGGTGAGGGGGGGAGTGTATGTGTGAGTCTGGATATATGTGTGTGTGTGTGTGTGTGTGTGTGTGTGTGTGTGTGTGTGTGTGTGTGTGTGTGTGTGTGTGCGTGTCTCTGTGTGTGTATGTGTGTGTATGTGTGTGTGTGTGAGTGTGTGTGTGTGTGTGTGTGTGTGTGTGTGTGTGTGTGTGTATGTGTGTGTGTGTATGTGCGTGTGTGTGTGTGTGTGTGTGTGAGTGTGTGTGTGTGTGTGTGTGTGTGTGTGTGTGTGTGTGTGTGTTTGTGTATATGTGTGTGTATATATGTGTGTGTGTGTGTGTATGTGTGTACTCACCTATTTGTACTCACCTATTTGTGGTTGCAGGGGTCGAGTCCTAGCTCCTGGCCCCGCCTCTTCACCGGCTGCTACTAGACCCTCTCTCTCCCCGCTCCATGAGCTTTATCAAACCTCGTCTTAAAACTGTGTATGGTTCCTGCCTCCACTACGTCATTTTCTAGGCTATTCCACTGCCTTACAACTCTATGACTGAAGAAATACTTCCTACTATCTCTCTGACTCATTTGTGTCTTCAACTTCCAATTGTGGCCTCTTGTTTCTGTGTCCCCTCCCTGGAACATCCTGTCCTTGTCCACCTTGTCTATTCCACGCAGTATTTTATATGTCGTTATCATGTCTCCCCTGACCCTCCTGTCCTCCAGTGTCGTCAGGCCGATTTCCCTTAATCTTTCTTCATAGGACATTCCCCTTAGCTCTGTGTGTGTGTGTGTGTGTGTGTGTGTGTGTGTGTGTGTGTGTGTGTGTGTGTGTGTGTGTGTGTGAGATAAGATAAGATAAGATTTCGTTCGGATTTTTAACCCCGGAGGGTTAGCCACCCAGGATAACCCAAGAAAGTCAGTGCGTCATCGAGGACTGTCTAACTTATTTCCATTGGGGTCCTCAATCTTGTCCCCCAGGATGCGACCCACACCAGTCGACTAACACCCAGGTACCTATTTGCTGCTAGGTGAACAGGACAACAGGTGTAAGGAAACGTATCGAAATGTTTCCACCCGCCGGGAATCGAACCCGGGCCATCCGTGTGTGAAGCGGGAGCTTTAGCCAGAAGGCCACCGTGTGTGTGTGTGTGTGTGTGTGTGTGTGTGTGTGTGTGTGTGTGTGTGTGTGTGTGTGTGTGTGTGTGTGTGTGTGTGTGTGTGTGTGTATGTATGTATGTGTGTGTGTGTGTGTACAGGCATAACATAATAAATTAAAATTGACTGGTACATACGAATTACCATTGGGAGAAAAATCAGAATTTATAAGAATCGAATGAATATATTTTTAGCAGTTCAGGTCGCCACTGGCAGTATAATATATGTAATTAAATTTTATGATTTAACTACACCATTAGGAGCGATATGTGTACCAATAATGTTATGCAAATTAATGTAAATCAGGGGGCCAGTACGACCAAGTAAGTGTTGTCACGCTATCATGCTCTCTGTGACACTGTTGTCATGCTATCATGCTCCCTATGACACTGTTGTCACGCTATCATGCTCTCTGTGACACTGTTGTCACGCTATCATGCTCTCTGTGACACTGTTGTCACGCTATCATGCTCTCTATGACACTGTTGTCACGCTATCATGCTCTCTATGACACTGTTGTCACGCTATCATGCTCTCTGTGACACTGTTGTCACGCTATCATGCTCTCTATGACACTGTTGTCACGCTATCATGCTCTCTGTGACACTGTTGTCACGCTATCATGCTCTCTATGACACTGTTGTCACGCTATCATGCTCTCTGTGACACTGTTGTCATGCTATCATGCTCTCTGTGACACTGTTGTCACGCTATCATGCTCTCTATGACACTGTTGTCACGCTATCATGCTCTCTATGACACTGTTGTCATGCTATCATGCTCTCTATGACAGTGTTGTCATGCTATCATGCTCTCTATGACACTGTTGTCACGCTATCATGCTCTCTATGACACTGTTGTCATGCTATCATGCTCTCTGTGACACTGTTGTCACGCTATCATGCTCTCTGTGACACTGTTGTCACGCTATCATGCTCTCTGTGACACTGTTGTCACGCTATCATGCTCTCTATGACACTGTTGTCACGCTATCATGCTCTCTGTGACACTGTTGTCACGCTATCATGCTCTCTATGACACTGTTGTCACGCTATCATGCTCTCTGTGACACTGTTGTCACGCTATCATGCTCTCTATGACACTGTTGTCACGCTATCATGCTCTCTGTGACACTGTTGTCATGCTATCATGCTCTCTATGACACTGTTGTCACGCTATCATGCTCTCTATGACACTGTTGTCACGCTATCATGCTCTCTATGACACTGTTGTCATGCTATCATGTTCTCTATGACACTGTTGTCATGCTATCATGCTCTCTATGACACTGTTGTCACGCTATCATGCTCTCTATGACACTGTTGTCATGCTATCATGCTCTCTATGACAGTGTTGTCATGCTATCATGCTCTCTATGACAGTGTTGTCATGCTATCATGCTCTCTATGACACTGTTGTCATGCTATCATGCTCTCTATGACAGTGTTGTCATGCTATCATGCTCTCTATGACACTGTTGTCACGCTATCATGCTCTCTATGACACTGTTGTCATGCTATCATGCTCTCTATGACAGTGTTGTCATGCTATCATGCTCTCTATGACACTGTTGTCATGCTATCATGCTCTCTATGACAGTGTTGTCATGCTATCATGCTCTCTATGACACTGTTGTCATGCTATCATGCTCTCTATGACAGTGTTGTCACGCTATCATGCTCTCTCTGAGACTGTTGTCACGCTATCATGGTCTCTATGACGGTCTTGTCACGCTATCATGCTCTCTATGACGGTGTTGTCACGCTATCATGCTCTCTATGACACTGTTTTCACGCTATCATGCTCTCTATGACACTGTTGTCACGCTATCATGCTCTCTATGACACTGTTGTCACGCTATCATGCTCTCTATGACACTGTTGTCACGCTATCATGCTCTCTGTGACACTGTTGTCACGCTATCATGCTCTCTATGACACTGTTGTCACGCTATCATGCTCTCTGTGACACTGTTGTCACGCTATCATGCTCTCTATGACACTGTTGTCACGCTATCATGCTCTCTATGACACTGTTGTCACGCTATCATGCTCTCTATGAGACTGTTGTCACGCTATCATGCTCTCTATGACAGTGTTGTCACGCTATCATGCTATGACACTGTTGTCACGCTATCATGCTCTCTATGACACTGTTGTCACGCTATCATGCTCTCTATGACACTGTTGTCACGCTATCATGCTCTCTATGAGACTGTTGTCACGCTATCATGCTCTCTGTGACACTGTTGTCACGCTATCATGCTCTCTATGACACTGTTGTCACGCTATCATGCTCTCTATGAGACTGTTGTCACGCTATCATGCTCTCTATGACACTATTGTTGTCACGCTATCATGCTCTCTATGACACTGTTGTCACGCTATCATGCTCTCTATGACACTGTTGTCACGCTATCATGCTCTCTATGAGACTGTTGTCACGCTATCATGCTCTCTATGACACTATTGTTGTCACGCTATCATGCTCTCTATGACACTGTTGTCACGCTATCATGCTCTCTATGACACTGTTGTCACGCTATCATGCTCTCTATGAGACTGTTGTCACGCTATCATGCTCTCTATGACACTATTGTTGTCACGCTATCATGCTCTCTATGACACTGTTGTCACGCTATCATGCTCTCTATGACACTGTTGTCACGCTATCATGCTCTCTATGACAGTGTTGTTGTCATGCTTAGTGTTATGTTGACGTGGGAATTGTTTTGTTGACGTGGGAATTGTTGTGTTGACGTGGGAATTGTTGTATTGACGTGGGAATTGTGTTGACGTGGGAATTTTGTTGACATGAGAATTGTGTTGACGTGGGAATTGTTGTGTTGACGTGGGAATTATTTTGTTGACATGGGAATTGTTGTGTTGACGTGGGAATTGTTGTGTTGACGTGGGAATTGTTGTGTTGACGTGGGAATTTTTGTTGACGTGGGAATTGTTTTGTTGACGTGGGAATTGTGTTGACGTGGGAATTGTTGTGTTGACGTGGGAATTTTTGTGTTGACGTGGGAATTGTTTTGTTGACGTGGGAATTGTTGTGTTGACGTGGGAATTGTTGTGTTGACGTGGGAATTGTTGTGTTGACGTGGGAATTGTTTTGTTGACGTGGGAATTTTGTTGACATGAGAATTGTTGTGTTGACGTGGGAATTGTGTTGACATGGGAATTGCTGTGTTTACGTTGGAATGACTTTTGTTGATGTGTGAATTATACACAAATAACCCGCACATAAGAGAGAGGAGCTTAGGACGACGTATCGGTCCGACTTGGACCATTTACAAAGTCACACTAACAATAAGGAGACAACTAGGGAGTATATATGTGTTGTTGTTCTTACGTTTTGCGGGACCTTAGATCCCTTGCAGTGCTCTTCTGTCTTAGTCTTCTACTACTGCTACTACTACTACTACTACTACTACTACTACTACTACTACTATTACTACTACTACCACAACATCTACCATTACCTCTCTTCTTACCCTGCTTCTCTTTCGTCCCTTCTCTCCTTTCTGTTTGTGTGACTTTTTAAATGGTCCAAGTCGGACCGGAACATCGTCGTAAGCTCCTCTTTTTCCTATGTGCGGGTTATTTATGTATTGTTCCAGTCACGGTATTGTGCCTTATTGTTCTGTACGTGTGAACTGTTGTGTTCATGTGAGAATATTTGTGTTGACTTGGAATTGTTGTGTGGACGCGGGAATGGTTGTCACAGTAAGAGCAGTGTTGTCACACTAACACCTGAAGTATACCTGGAGAGAGTTCTGGGGGGTCAACGCCCCCGCGGTTCGGTCTGTGACCAGGCCTCATGGTGGATCAGGGCCTGATCAACCAGGCTGTTACTGCTGGCCGCATGTAATCCAACGTACGAACCACAGCCTGGCTGGTCAGGTACTGACTTTAGGTGCCTGTCCAGCGCCTTCTTGAAGACAGCCAGGGGTCTATTGGCAATCCCCCTTATGCATGCTGGGAGGCAGTTGAACAGTCTTAGGCCCCTGACACTTATTGTGTTGTCTCTTATCGTGCTAGTGACACCCCTGCTTTTCATTGGGGGGATGTTGCATCGTCTACCAAGTCTTTTGCTTTTGTAGGAAGTGATAATCGTGTGTAAGTTTGGTACTAGTCCCTCTAAGATTTTCCAGGTGTATAGAATCATGTATCTCTCCCTCCTGCGTTCCAGGAAGTACAGGTTCAGGAACCTCAAGCGTTCCCAGTAATTGAGGTGTTTTATCTCAGTTATGTGTGCCGTGAAGGTTCTCTGTACATTTTCTAGGTCAGCAAATTCACCTGCCTTGAAAGGTGCTGTTAGTGTGCAGCAATATTCCAGCCTAGATAGAACAAGCGACCTAAAGAATGTCATCATGGGCTTGGCATCCCTAGTTTTCAAGGCTCTCATTATCAATTTTTCTAGGAGATGCGACTGTTACAATGTTATGGTGCTTGAAGGTGAGATCCTCTGACATGATCACTCCCAGGTCTTTGACATTAGCTTTTCGCTCTTTTGTGTGGTTGGAATTTGTTTTATACTCCGATGAAGTTTTAATTTCCTCACGTTTTCCATATCGGAGTAATTGAAATTTCTCACCGTCGATCGTCATATTGTTTTCTGCAGCCCATTTGAAAGACTTGGTTGATATCCGCCTGGAAGACACTGTCATGCAGATTCGGGTGTCATCTGCGAAGGAAGACACGGCACTGTGGCTTACATCCCTGTCTATGTCAGATATGAGGATGAGGAACAAGATGGGAGCGAGTACTGTGCCTTGTGGAACAGAGCTTTTCACCGTAGCTGCCTCAGACTTTACTCTGTTGACTACTACTCTTTGGGTTCTATTTGTTAGGAAATTATAGATCCATCTACCGACTTTTCCTGTTATTCCTTTATCACGCATTTTGTGCGCTATTACACCATGGTCACACTTGTCAAAGGCTTTTGCAAAGGCTTTCGCAAAGGCTTTTGCATTCTGTCTTCTTGAGCATCCACGACCTTGTCGTAGTGGTCCAGTAGCTGAGACAGACAGGAGCGACCTGCTCTAAACCCATGTTGCCCTGGGTTGTGTAATTGATGGGTATCTAGATGGTTGGCGATCTTGCTTCTTAGGACCCTTTCAAAGATTTTTATGATCTGGGACGTTAGCACTATAGGTCTGTAGTTCTTTGCTATTGCTTTACTGCCACCTTTGTGGAGTGGGGCTATGTTGTTTTTAGTAACTGTGGGACGACCCCAGTGTCCATTCTCCCTCTCCACAGGATTTAAAAGCACGTGATAGGGGCTTCTTGCAGTTCGTGATGAACACGGAGTTCCATGAACCTGGGCCTGGGGCAGAGTGCATGGGCATGTCATTTATCGCCTTTTCGAAGTTATTTGGCGTCAGGATAATATCAGATAGGTGTGTGTCTACCAAATTCTCTCTCTCATAAAAAATTAATTTAAGTCTTTGACTCTCAGTCTGGTTAGTGGCTCGCTAAAAACTGAGTCATACTGGGACTTAAGTAGCTCACTCATTTCCTTGCTGTCATCTTTGTAGTACCCATCTTGTGTAAGTAGGAACCCGATGCTGGATGTTGTTCTAGACTTTGATTTGGAATAAGGAAAGAAATGCTTAGTGTTTCTTTCAATTTCATTTATAGATTTTAGTTCTTCTCGCGTTTCTTGACTCCTGTAAGATTTCTTTAACTTTAGTTCGATGTTTGCTATTTCTCTGACCAGTGTCTCCCTACGTATTGCAGATATATTGGCCTCTTGTAGCCGCTCTGTTATTCTTTGCCTTCGCCTGTATAGGGAGCACCTTTCTCTTTCTAGCTTACATCTTCTCCAACTTTTCCTTATGGGAATATGCCTTGAACATACGTCAAGTGCCAAAGAGTTAATTTGTTCTACACTTAGGGTAGGATCCGTGTTGCTTAGTCTGTCTTCCCAGTTTATATCATTTAGGACTTGGTTTACTTGGTCCGACCTCTTGTTTTGGTTATTAAAATTGAATTTGGTGAAGGCTCCCTCGTGACTGATCATATTTTGTCGGTCTGGGACTCCGCGCACACATGTCTGGAAATCTATTTTGTTGTGATCTGAGTATATTGTTTTGTTATGATGACATTTCGTATCAGATCAGTGAAGATAAGGTCCTGAGTATTCTCAAACCTTGTAGGCTCTATTATTTGCTGGTTTAAGGTGAATCTGGTGCAGATATTTAAAAGTTCGTATGTGTCCGAGTTTTCATCTGAGCTGCCTCCTGGTGTTATCTCTGCTACAATATTATTTGCTATATTCCTCCATTTTAGGTGCCTCAGGTTGAAATCCCTCAGGAACAAGAAGTTGGGGAAAGGAGCTGGAAGATTTTCCAGACAGTGGTCAATTTTCAAAGTTGTTCATGGAATTGTTGGGACGTTGCTTCTGGAGGCTTGTTTACTACCATAATGATCAGGTTTGGGCTTTGAATCTTTTCTGCTAAAACTTCAGCTATATCATTTGAGGCATTTAGTAGTTCTGAGCATATAAGTAACTGTGATAAACATGCCAACCCCCCCCCATCCCCTTTTTGCCTGTTCACTCTGTCACATCTGTATAGGTCGTAACCTGGGATCCATATTTCGTTGTCCAAGTGATCCTTTATGTGTATCTCTGTGAAAACCGTAAACGTTGCATTTAATTCCGAAAGCAGTCCACGGATGAGAGGTATTTTGTTATTTATTGGTGGCTTTAGACCTTGTATATTTGCAAAGAAGAATGTCTTGGATTGGTGGTATTGGTGGTATGCGGGGGGTGGGGGGTCTCTTTTCCTGGCATTAAGATCTGTTGTTTTGGAGTGGAGGCCATCGACTCTGGTCCCACTCCACAAATGACTGGAGTTGGTGTACGATTTCTTTCATTTCCTGCCAGTTTTTTTTTCCTTCCTGCCGCTAAAAAAAAACCTCTCTGGAGTGGCTGTGGCTACTCAGGTTTTCCCATGGTTTGCATGTTCTTTGTCTTTCTCTACCCTTTAGGTGGTGTGCCTGACAATGTAACTTATAGCATTGTCTTTCCTGAAATGAAGAGTGGCATATTTCAGGGTGGGAAAGCTTACATGAAGGGAGGTTACATTTTCCTGTTGTCATATGTTCACGGCATTTTCTGGGGTGGTCAAAGTTGCGTGTCCCTTCTGTTTATCCAGATATTCCATGTCTGCAGATACCAAGTGCATAGTATTTACATAGACCTGGTTTCTGTTTGCCTTGATATTTTTGTGACTGTGTTCCCTACTGAATTCCCTACTGGTGCGTATTTTCCTACCTCATTTATATCTTCAGCACGAATGCTAACAATGGAGCCTTCATCAGTTATTTCTGGTAATTTATCTTCACTCTTTCTCGGGGCATCCCCTTGTTTACTATCTCTTGTGGTATTGCTAATTTGTAACATTGGTTTTTGCATGTCCTTGTCTACACCTGTTTCCCCACAAGAGCTCTTGTCCCCCTCCAAGCCACCATCGTTTATTTCTCTGTTCTTACAGTTTCTGTCTACCAGGACAACATTTGTACCAGAGGCGATAGCACCATCCGGCACAGATCTTTTATTTTCTCAACTGTTATAGAATGCCGTCATGTTGTTTATGAAGGCCGGTTTGATGCTATCATCTTTAATTATCAATGTGATTCCACAGTTCACTCTCATTTGGACATACCCAAAAACAGTTTCCTGGTTTAATATATCTTGTGGATAATACCTGAATACCTGCACAAGAGGCGTGGGCCCATTTACCACAGAAATTGCATGTAATCCATGCAGAAACCCGTTTGTTTGGTTGCAGACTACACAGGACTTCATGATGTGATTTTATTGGTTGCTTTACTGTATATTGTACTAATAGCTTCAATAAAGTAGAGATCTATTTGTATTGTATCTATTTTATTTATTCCAACGAATCTGTATGACTCCGGTTCTTTATTCACTTATTTCTTGGACGAATCTGAACGAATCCGGTTAGTGGATCACTGTATATTTTTTTTAATAATAGCCATCTTTAAAGTAAATCTGTCTATTTGAATTGTATCTGTCTATTTGAATTTTATCTATTTGCTCGAGTGATTGATGAGGGCACATAAACCCCCATCAGCTTAAGAATCCAGTCAGAGGATATCTTGTTTTCAACGAATCCGTTTGAATCCGGTCATTGGTTCACTGACGCCATCTGAGTCTAGTTTCAGAAAGACTGAATGTGAGGGAAAAGTTCAGTATAAGAGTAAGGAAAGTATGAATGTATGGTGATTGTTGTTTGTTGGCAGTCTTCTTGTTAAGGCACATGGAGTGTCTAGCTCTCTCTATCTTCCCCCTTCCTTTTTTCTCACCCAGTGGGAGGTGTGTGAATCTCCAACCAGTGGAGAAATCACTTGACTGGCTGCTTCCATCAAACCTGTAAGTTTGAATTTCTCTCCTAAACTATTTTTTCTACTTGAGTTTGTCTTAAGAGCTTCACTCTTATTTAGGGCTGAACACGTGTGTTTATTCCTGCCTTCCTTAGAATTTAACATCAGTTTTGTTTCCCCTTTTAAAGATTGTACGCCTATCATGTGATTGATTTAGCGAGCAGGTTATGTCAGTATTTATTTCTTAATTATAGCCTTGATTTGTCAGTGTGGGTCATCTGACACAGGCGAGGAGAATATAAGGACAGCAGTGATCTGGCAAAGCTCCAGTGAATATACATCTGACACAGGCGAGGAGAATATAAGGACAGCAGTGATCTGACAAAGCTCTAGTGAACATAACTAGACTAACCTACCTACGATCCAACCGCACCCTTCCACACTTAAGAGATCACCCGAGCCAGCTACACACCCAGCGTAACAACGTGTCTTGTCGGGCTACTCAACACTGTATTGAGTGGCTATCCAACATTTTCAGCACTGTGGTGATGAGAGGATAAGTTCACCTTGGCAGAACTGTAATGTGGAAGCCGTGGTTGAGCCACGAACACCCGTGACCCCGTCCCCCTCCCTCTTCAACGACGGCTTGAGAGTTCTGACACTCCTCAAAACTCGTGTCAACAACATCGACACGTCCTTCTGAAACTTCATCTGTACAAATTAGCTTTGAATTTACGTATTACTTATATATTTCATTTTTCTTTCATGTATTATTAATTTTCATATTTATTGTTGTACATTTATGCTTGAAATTATATAATGGAAATGTTTATCTTCTCATGTTATTATGTTTTCCATCATTTATTTAAATAAGGAGGACTGACGTCTCCTGAGTCTAGTCTCAGGAAGACTGACGTCTCATGAGTCTAGTCTCAGGAAGACTGACGTCTCCTGAGTCTAGTCTCAGAAAGACTGACATCTCCTGAGTCTAGTCTCAGGGAGACTGACATCTCCTGAGTCTAGTCTCAGGGAGACTGACATCTCCTGAGTCTAGTCTCATGGAGACTGACGTCTCTTCAGTCTAGTCCAAGGAAGACTGACGTCTCCTGAGTCTAGTCTCAGGAAGACTGACGTCTTCTTAGTTTAGTCTCAGGAAGACTGACATCTTCTGAGTCTAGTCTCAGGAAGACTGACGTCTCCTGAATCTAGTCTCAGAAAGACTGACATCTCCTGAGTCTAGTCTCAGGGAGACTGACATCTCCTGAGTCTAGTCTCAGGGAGACTGACATCTCCTGAGTCTAGTCTCAGGGAGACTGACATCTCCTGAGTCTAGTCTCAGGGAGACTGACATCTCCTGAGTCTAGTCTCAGGGAGACTGACATCTCCTGAGTCTAGTCTCAGGGAGACTGACATCTCCTGAGTCTAGTCTCAGGGAGACTGACGTCTCCTGAGTCTAGTCTAAGGAAGACTGACGTCTCCTGAGTCTAGTCTCAGGAAGACTGACGTCTCCTGAGTCTAGTCTCAGGAAGACTGACGTCTTCTTAGTCTAGTCTCAGGAAGACTGACGTCTTCTGAGTCTAGTCTCAGGAAGACTGACGTCTCCTGAGTCTAGTCTCAGAAAGACTGACATCTCCTGAGTCTAGTCTCAGGGAGACTGACATCTCCTGAGTCTAGTATCAGGGAGACTGACATCTCCTGAGTCTAGTCTCAGGGAGACTGACATCTCCTGAGTCTAGTCTCAGGGAGACTGACATCTCCTGAGTCTAGTCTCAGGGAGACTGACATCTCCTGAGTCTAGTCTCAGGGAGACTGACATCTCCTGAGTCTAGTCTCATGGAGACTGACGTCTCCTGAGTCTAGTCTAAGGAAGACTGACGTCTCCTGAGTCTAGTCTCAGGAAGACTGACGTCTCCTGAGTCTAGTCTCAGGAAGACTGACGTCTTCTTAGTCTAGTCTCAGGAAGACTGACGTCTTCTGAGTCTAGTCTCAGGAAGACTGACGTCTCCTGAGTCTAGTCTCAGAAAGACTGACATCTCCTGAGTCTAGTCTCAGGGAGACTGACATCTCCTGAGTCTAGTCTCAGGGAGACTGACATCTCCTGAGTCTAGTCTCAGGGAGACTGACATCTCCTGAGTCTAGTCTCAGGGAGACTGACATTTCCTGAGTCTAGTCTCAGGGAGACTGACATCTCCTGAGTCTAGTCTCAGGGAGACTGACATCTCCTGAGTCTAGTCTCAGGGAGACTGACATCTCCTGAGTCTAGTCTCAGGGAGACTGACATCTCCTGAGTCTAGTCTCAGGGAGACTGACATCTCCTGAGTCTGGTCTCAGGGAGACTGACATCTCCTGAGTCTAGTCTCAGGGAGACTGACATCTCCTGAGTCTAGTCTCAGGGAGACTGACATCTCCTGAGTCTAGTCTCATGGAGACTGACGTCTCCTGAGCCTAGTCTAAGGAAGACTGACGTCTCCTGAGTCTAGTCTCAGGAAGACTGACGCCTTCTTAGTCTAGTCTCAGGAAGACTGACGTCTTCTGAGTCTAGTCTCAGGAAGACTGACGTCTCCTGAGTCTAGTCTCAGAAAGACTGACGTCTCCTGAGTCTAGTCTCAGAAAGACTGACATCTCCTGAGTCTAGTCTCAGGGAGACTGACATCTCCTGAGTCTAGTCTCAGGGAGACTGACATCTCCTGAGTCTAGTCTCAGGGAGACTGACATCTCCTGAGTCTAGTCTCAGGGAGACTGACATCTCCTGAGTCTAGTCTCAGGGAGACTGACATCTCCTGAGTCTAGTCTCAGAAAGACTGACATCTCCTGAGTCTAGTCTCAGGGAGACTGACATCTCCTGAGTCTAGTCTCAGGGAGACTGACATCTCCTGAGTCTAGTCTCAGGGAGACTGACATCTCCTGAGTCTAGTCTCAGGGAGACTGACATCTCCTGAGTCTAGTCTCAGGGAGACTGACATCTCCTGAGTATAGTCTCATGGAGACTGACGTCTCCTGAGTCTAGTCTAAGGAAGACTGACGTCTCCTGAGTCTAGTCTCAGGAAGACTGACGTCTTCTTAGTCTAGTCTCAGGAAGACTGACGTCTTCTGAGTCTAGTCTAAGGAAGACTGACGTCTCCTGAGTCTAGTCTCAGGAAGACTGACGTCTTCTGAGTCTAGTCTAAGGAAGACTGACGTCTCCTGGTCTAATCTCAGGAATACTGACGTCTCCTGAGTCTAGTCTCAGGAAGACTGACGTCTCCTGAGTCTAATCTCAGGAAGACTGACGTCTTCTGAGTCTAGTCTAAGGAAGACTGACGTCTCCTGGTCTAATCTCAGGAATACTGACGTCTCCTGAGTCTAGTCTCAGGGAGACTGACATCTCCTGAGTCTAGTCTCGGGGAGACTGACATCTCCTGAGTCTAGTCTCATGGAGACTGACGTCTCTTCAGTCTAGTCTAAAGAAGACTGACGTCTCCTGAGTCTAGTCTCAGGAAGACTGACGTCTTCTTAGTTTAGTCTCAGGAAGACTGACATCTTCTGAGTCTAGTCTCAGGAAGACTGACGTCTCCTGAGTCTAGTCTCAGAAAGACTGACATCTCCTGAGTCTAGTCTCAGGGAGACTGACATCTCCTGAGTCTAGTCTCAGGGAGACTGACATCTCCTGAGTCTAGTCTCAGGGAGACTGACATCTCCTGAGTCTAGTCTCAGGGAGACTGACATCTCCTGAGTCTAGTCTCAGGGAGACTGACATCTCCTGAGTCTAGTCTCAGGGAGACTGACATCTCCTGAGTCTAGTCTCATGGAGACTGACGTCTCCTGAGTCTAGTCTAAGGAAGACTGACGTCTCCTGAGTCTAGTCTCAGGAAGACTGACGTCTCCTGAGTCTAGTCTCAGGAAGACTGACGTCTTCTTAGTCTAGTCTCACGAAGACTGACGTCTTCTGAGTCTAGTCTCAGGAAGACTGACGTCTCCTGAGTCTAGTCTCAGAAAGACTGACATCTCCTGAGTCTAGTCTCAGGGAGACTGACATCTCCTGAGTCTAGTCTCAGGGAGACTGACATCTCCTGAGTCTAGTCTCAGGGAGACTGACATCTCCTGAGTCTAGTCTCAGGGAGACTGACATCTCCTGAGTCTAGTCTCAGGGAGACTGACATCTCCTGAGTCTAGTCTCAGGGAGACTGACATCTCCTGAGTCTAGTCTCATGGAGACTGACGTCTCCTGAGTCTAGTCTAAGGAAGACTGACGTCTCCTGAGTCTAGTCTCAGGAAGACTGACGTCTCCTGAGTCTAGTCTCAGGAAGACTGACGTCTTCTTAGTCTAGTCTCAGGAAGACTGACGTCTTCTGAGTCTAGTCTCAGGAAGACTGACGTCTCCTGAGTCTAGTCTCAGAAAGACTGACATCTCCTGAGTCTAGTCTCAGGGAGACTGACATCTCCTGAGTCTAGTCTCAGGGAGACTGACATCTCCTGAGTCTAGTCTCAGGGAGACTGACATCTCCTGAGTCTAGTCTCAGGGAGACTGACATTTCCTGAGTCTAGTCTCAGGGAGACTGACATCTCCTGAGTCTAGTCTCAGGGAGACTGACATCTCCTGAGTCTAGTCTCAGGGAGACTGACATCTCCTGAGTCTAGTCTCAGGGAGACTGACATCTCCTGAGTCTAGTCTCAGGGAGACTGACATCTCCTGAGTCTAGTCTCAGGGAGACTGACATCTCCTGAGTCTAGTCTCAGGGAGACTGACATCTCCTGAGTCTAGTCTCAGGGAGACTGACATCTCCTGAGTCTAGTCTCAGGGAGACTGACATCTCCTGAGTCTAGTCTCATGGAGACTGACGTCTCCTGAGCCTAGTCTAAGGAAGACTGACGTCTCCTGAGTCTAGTCTCAGGAAGACTGACGCCTTCTTAGTCTAGTCTCAGGAAGACTGACGTCTTCTGAGTCTAGTCTCAGGAAGACTGACGTCTCCTGAGTCTAGTCTCAGAAAGACTGACGTCTCCTGAGTCTAGTCTCAGAAAGACTGACATCTCCTGAGTCTAGTCTCAGGGAGACTGACATCTCCTGAGTCTAGTCTCAGGGAGACTGACATCTCCTGAGTCTAGTCTCAGGGAGACTGACATCTCCTGAGTCTAGTCTCAGGGAGACTGACATCTCCTGAGTCTAGTCTCATGGAGACTGACGTCTCCTGAGTCTAGTCTCAGAAAGACTGACATCTCCTGAGTCTAGTCTCAGGGAGACTGACATCTCCTGAGTCTAGTCTCAGGGAGACTGACGTCTTCTGAGTCTAGTCTAAGGAAGACTGGCGTCTCCTGAGTCTAGTCTCAGGAAGACTGACGTCTTCTGAGTCTAGTCTAAGGAAGACTGACGTCTCCTGGTCTAATCTCAGGAATACTGACGTCTCCTGAGTCTAGTCTGAGGAAGACTGACGTCTCCTGAGTCTAGTCTCAGGAAGATTGACGTCTACTGAGTCTAGTCTCAGGAAAACTGACGTCTCCTGAGTCTAGTCTCAGGAAGGCTGACGTCTCCTGAGTCTAGTCTCAGGAAGACTGACGTCTCCTGAGTCTAATCTCAGGGAGACTGACATCTCCTGAGTCTAGTCTCAGGGAGACTGACATCTCCTGAGTCTAGTCTCGGGGAGACTGACATCTCCTGAGTCTAGTCTCATGGAGACTGACGTCTCTTCAGTCTAGTCTAAGGAAGACTGACGTCTCCTGAGTCTAGTCTCAGGAAGACTGACGTCTTCTTAGTTTAGTCTCAGGAAGACTGACATCTTCTGAGTCTAGTCTCAGGAAGACTGACGTCTCCTGAGTCTAGTCTCAGAAAGACTGACATCTCCTGAGTCTAGTCTCAGGGAGACTGACATCTCCTGAGTCTAGTCTCAGGGAGACTGACATCTCCTGAGTCTAGTCTCAGGGAGACTGACATCTCCTGAGTCTAGTCTCAGGGAGACTGACATCTCCTGAGTCTAGTCTCAGGGAGACTGACATCTCCTGAGTCTAGTCTCAGGGAGACTGACATCTCCTGAGTCTAGTCTCATGGAGACTGACGTCTCCTGAGTCTAGTCTAAGGAAGACTGACGTCTCCTGAGTCTAGTCTCAGGAAGACTGACGTCTCCTGAGTCTAGTCTCAGGAAGACTGACGTCTTCTTAGTCTAGTCTCAGGAAGACTGACGTCTTCTGAGTCTAGTCTCAGGAAGACTGACGTCTCCTGAGTCTAGTCTCAGAAAGACTGACATCTCCTGAGTCTAGTCTCAGGGAGACTGACATCTCCTGAGTCTAGTCTCAGGGAGACTGACATCTCCTGAGTCTAGTCTCAGGGAGACTGACATCTCCTGAGTCTAGTCTCAGGGAGACTGACATCTCCTGAGTCTAGTCTCAGGGAGACTGACATGACATCTCCTGAGTCTAGTCTCAGGGAGACTGACATCTCCTGAGTCTAGTCTCATGGAGACTGACGTCTCCTGAGTCTAGTCTAAGGAAGACTGACGTCTCCTGAGTCTAGTCTCAGGAAGACTGACGTCTCCTGAGTCTAGTCTCAGGAAGACTGACGTCTTCTTAGTCTAGTCTCAGGAAGACTGACGTCTTCTGAGTCTAGTCTCAGGAAGACTGACGTCTCCTGAGTCTAGTCTCAGAAAGACTGACATCTCCTGAGTCTAGTCTCAGGGAGACTGACATCTCCTGAGTCTAGTCTCAGGGAGACTGACATCTCCTGAGTCTAGTCTCAGGGAGACTGACATCTCCTGAGTCTAGTCTCAGGGAGACTGACATCTCCTGAGTCTAGTCTCAGGGAGACTGACATCTCCTGAGTCTAGTCTCAGGGAGACTGACATCTCCTGAGTCTAGTCTCAGGAGACTGACTCTCCTGAGTCTAGTCTCTGACGTCTCCTGAGTCTAGTCTCAGGGACTGACTCTCCTGAGTCTAGTCTCAGGAAGACTGACGTCTAGTCTAGTCTCAGGGACTGACTCTCCTGAGTCTAGTCTCAGGAAGACTGAGTCTAGTCTAGTCTCAGGGACTGACATCTCCTGAGTCTAGTCTCAGGGAGACTGACATCTCCTGAGTCTAGTCTCAGGGAGACTGACATCTCCTGAGTCTAGTCTCAGGGAGACTGACATCTCCTGAGTCTAGTCTCAGGGAGACTGACATCTCCTGAGTCTAGTCTCAGGGAGACTGACATCTCCTGAGTCTAGTCTCAGGGAGACTGACATCTCCTGAGTCTAGTCTCAGGGAGACTGACATCTCCTGAGTCTAGTCTCAGGGAGACTGACATCTCCTGAGTCTAGTCTCAGGGAGACTGACGTCTCCTGAGTCTAGTCTCAGGAAGACTGACGTCTCCTGAGTCTAGTCTCAGGAAGACTGACGTCTTCTTAGTCTAGTCTCAGGAAGACTGACGTCTTCTGAGTCTAGTCTCAGGAAGACTGACGTCTCCTGAGTCTAGTCTCAGGAAGACTGACGTCTCCTGAGTCTAGTCTCAGAAAGACTGACATCTCCTGAGTCTAGTCTCAGGGAGACTGACATCTCCTGAGTCTAGTCTCAGGGAGACTGACATCTCCTGAGTCTAGTCTCAGGGAGACTGACATCTCCTGAGTCTAGTCTCAGGGAGACTGACATCTCCTGAGTCTAGTCTCAGGGAGACTGACGTCTCCTGAGTCTAGTCTCAGAAAGACTGACATCTCCTGAGTCTAGTCTCAGGGAGACTGACATCTCCTGAGTCTAGTCTCAGGGAGACTGACATCTCCTGAGTCTAGTCTCAGGGAGACTGACATCTCCTGAGTCTAGTCTCAGGGAGACTGACATCTCCTGAGTCTAGTCTCAGGGAGACTGACATCTCCTGAGTATAGTCTCATGGAGACTGACGTCTCCTGAGTCTAGTCTAAGGAAGACTGACGTCTCCTGAGTCTAGTCTCAGGAAGACTGACGTCTTCTTAGTCTAGTCTCAGGAAGACTGACGTCTTCTGAGTCTAGTCTAAGGAAGACTGACGTCTCCTGAGTCTAGTCTCAGGAAGACTGACGTCTTCTGAGTCTAGTCTAAGGAAGACTGACGTCTCCTGGTCTAATCTCAGGAATACTGACGTCTCCTGAGTCTAGTCTGAGGAAGACTGACGTCTCCTGAGTCTAGTCTCAGGAAGATTGACGTCTACTGAGTCTAGTCTCAGGAAAACTGACGTCTCCTGAGTCTAGTCTCAGGAAGGCTGACGTCTCCTGAGTCTAGTCTCAGGAAGACTGACGTCTCCTGAGTCTAATCTCAGGAAGACTGACGTCTTCTGAGTCTAGTCTAAGGAAGACTGACGTCTCCTGGTCTAATCTCAGGAATACTGACGTCTCCTGAGTCTAGTCTCAGGGAGACTGACATCTCCTGAGTCTAGTCTCGGGGAGACTGACATCTCCTGAGTCTAGTCTCATGGAGACTGACGTCTCTTCAGTCTAGTCTAAGGAAGACTGACGTCTCCTGAGTCTAGTCTCAGGAAGACTGACGTCTTCTTAGTTTAGTCTCAGGAAGACTGACATCTTCTGAGTCTAGTCTCAGGAAGACTGACGTCTCCTGAGTCTAGTCTCAGAAAGACTGACATCTCCTGAGTCTAGTCTCAGGGAGACTGACATCTCCTGAGTCTAGTCTCAGGGAGACTGACATCTCCTGAGTCTAGTCTCAGGGAGACTGACATCTCCTGAGTCTAGTCTCAGGGAGACTGACATCTCCTGAGTCTAGTCTCAGGGAGACTGACATCTCCTGAGTCTAGTCTCAGGGAGACTGACATCTCCTGAGTCTAGTCTCATGGAGACTGACGTCTCCTGAGTCTAGTCTAAGGAAGACTGACGTCTCCTGAGTCTAGTCTCAGGAAGACTGACGTCTCCTGAGTCTAGTCTCAGGAAGACTGACGTCTTCTTAGTCTAGTCTCAGGAAGACTGACGTCTTCTGAGTCTAGTCTCAGGAAGACTGACGTCTCCTGAGTCTAGTCTCAGAAAGACTGACATCTCCTGAGTCTAGTCTCAGGGAGACTGACATCTCCTGAGTCTAGTCTCAGGGAGACTGACATCTCCTGAGTCTAGTCTCAGGGAGACTGACATCTCCTGAGTCTAGTCTCAGGGAGACTGACATCTCCTGAGTCTAGTCTCAGGGAGACTGACATCTCCTGAGTCTAGTCTCAGGGAGACTGACATCTCCTGAGTCTAGTCTCATGGAGACTGACGTCTCCTGAGTCTAGTCTAAGGAAGACTGACGTCTCCTGAGTCTAGTCTCAGGAAGACTGACGTCTCCTGAGTCTAGTCTCAGGAAGACTGACGTCTTCTTAGTCTAGTCTCAGGAAGACTGACGTCTTCTGAGTCTAGTCTCAGGAAGACTGACGTCTCCTGAGTCTAGTCTCAGAAAGACTGACATCTCCTGAGTCTAGTCTCAGGGAGACTGACATCTCCTGAGTCTAGTCTCAGGGAGACTGACATCTCCTGAGTCTAGTCTCAGGGAGACTGACATCTCCTGAGTCTAGTCTCAGGGAGACTGACATTTCCTGAGTCTAGTCTCAGGGAGACTGACATCTCCTGAGTCTAGTCTCAGGGAGACTGACATCTCCTGAGTCTAGTCTCAGGGAGACTGACATCTCCTGAGTCTAGTCTCAGGGAGACTGACATCTCCTGAGTCTAGTCTCAGGGAGACTGACATCTCCTGAGTCTAGTCTCAGGGAGACTGACATCTCCTGAGTCTAGTCTCAGGGAGACTGACATCTCCTGAGTCTAGTCTCATGGAGACTGACGTCTCCTGAGCCTAGTCTAAGGAAGACTGACGTCTCCTGAGTCTAGTCTCAGGAAGACTGACGTCTTCTTAGTCTAGTCTCAGGAAGACTGACGTCTTCTGAGTCTAGTCTCAGGAAGACTGACGTCTCCTGAGTCTAGTCTCAGAAAGACTGACGTCTCCTGAGTCTAGTCTCAGAAAGACTGACATCTCCTGAGTCTAGTCTCAGGGAGACTGACATCTCCTGAGTCTAGTCTCAGGGAGACTGACATCTCCTGAGTCTAGTCTCAGGGAGACTGACATCTCCTGAGTCTAGTCTCAGGGAGACTGACATCTCCTGAGTCTAGTCTCAGGGAGACTGACATCTCCTGAGTCTAGTCTCAGGGAGACTGACATCTCCTGAGTCTAGTCTCAGGGAGACTGACATCTCCTGAGTCTAGTCTCAGGGAGACTGACATCTCCTGAGTCTAGTCTCAGGGAGACTGACATCTCCTGAGTCTAGTCTCAGGGAGACTGACATCTCCTGAGTCTAGTCTCATGGAGACTGACGTCTCCTGAGTCTAGTCTAAGGAAGACTGACGTCTCCTGAGTCTAGTCTCAGGAAGACTGACGTCTTCTTAGTCTAGTCTCAGGAAGACTGACGTCTTCTGAGTCTAGTCTAAGGAAGACTGACGTCTCCTGAGTCTAGTCTCAGGAAGACTGACGTCTTCTGAGTCTAGTCTAAGGAAGACTGACGTCTCCTGGTCTAATCTCAGGAATACTGACGTCTCCTGAGTCTAGTCTGAGGAAGACTGACGTCTCCTGAGTCTAGTCTCAGGAAGATTGACGTCTACTGAGTCTAGTCTCAGGAAAACTGACGTCTCCTGAGTCTAGTCTCAGGAAGGCTGACGTCTCCTGAGTCTAGTCTCAGGAAGACTGACGCCTACTGAGTCTAGTCACAGGAAGACTGACGTCTCCTGAGTCTAGTCTCAGGAAGACGTCTCCTGAGTCTAGTCTCAGGAAGGTTGACGTCAACAGAGTCTAGTCTCAGGAAGACTGACGTCTCCTGAGTCTAGTCTCAGGAAGACTGACGCCTACTGAGTCTAGTCACAGGAAGACTGACGTCTCCTGAGTCTAGTCTCAGGAAGACTGACGCCTACTGAATCTAGTCTCAGGAAGATTGACGTCTCCTGAGTCTAGTCTCAGGAAGACTGACATCTCCTGAGTCTAGTCTCAGGGAGACTGACATCTCCTGAGTCTAGTCTCAGGGAGACTGACATCTCCTGAGTCTAGTCTCAGGGAGACTGACATCTCCTGAGTCTAGTCTCAGGGAGACTGACATCTCCTGAGTCTAGTCTCAGGGAGACTGACATCTCCTGAGTCTAGTCTCAGGGAGACTGACATCTCCTGAGTATAGTCTCATGGAGACTGACGTCTCCTGAGTCTAGTCTAAGGAAGACTGACGTCTCCTGAGTCTAGTCTCAGGAAGACTGACGTCTTCTTAGTCTAGTCTCAGGAAGACTGACGTCTTCTGAGTCTAGTCTAAGGAAGACTGACGTCTCCTGAGTCTAGTCTCAGGAAGACTGACGTCTTCTGAGTCTAGTCTAAGGAAGACTGACGTCTCCTGGTCTAATCTCAGGAATACTGACGTCTCCTGAGTCTAGTCTGAGGAAGACTGACGTCTCCTGAGTCTAGTCTCAGGAAGATTGACGTCTACTGAGTCTAGTCTCAGGAAAACTGACGTCTCCTGAGTCTAGTCACAGGAAGGCTGACGTCTCCTGAGTCTAGTCTCAGGAAGACTGACGTCTCCTGAGTCTAATCTCAGGAAGACTGACGTCTTCTGAGTCTAGTCTAAGGAAGACTGACGTCTCCTGGTCTAATCTCAGGAATACTGACGTCTCCTGAGTCTAGTCTCAGGGAGACTGACATCTCCTGAGTCTAGTCTCGGGGAGACTGACATCTCCTGAGTCTAGTCTCATGGAGACTGACGTCTCTTCAGTCTAGTCTAAGGAAGACTGACGTCTCCTGAGTCTAGTCTCAGGAAGACTGACGTCTTCTTAGTTTAGTCTCAGGAAGACTGACATCTTCTGAGTCTAGTCTCAGGAAGACTGACGTCTCCTGAGTCTAGTCTCAGAAAGACTGACATCTCCTGAGTCTAGTCTCAGGGAGACTGACATCTCCTGAGTCTAGTCTCAGGGAGACTGACATCTCCTGAGTCTAGTCTCAGGGAGACTGACATCTCCTGAGTCTAGTCTCAGGGAGACTGACATCTCCTGAGTCTAGTCTCAGGGAGACTGACATCTCCTGAGTCTAGTCTCAGGGAGACTGACATCTCCTGAGTCTAGTCTCATGGAGACTGACGTCTCCTGAGTCTAGTCTAAGGAAGACTGACGTCTCCTGAGTCTAGTCTCAGGAAGACTGACGTCTCCTGAGTCTAGTCTCAGGAAGACTGACGTCTTCTTAGTCTAGTCTCAGGAAGACTGACGTCTTCTGAGTCTAGTCTCAGGAAGACTGACGTCTCCTGAGTCTAGTCTCAGAAAGACTGACATCTCCTGAGTCTAGTCTCAGGGAGACTGACATCTCCTGAGTCTAGTCTCAGGGAGACTGACATCTCCTGAGTCTAGTCTCAGGGAGACTGACATCTCCTGAGTCTAGTCTCAGGGAGACTGACATCTCCTGAGTCTAGTCTCAGGGAGACTGACATCTCCTGAGTCTAGTCTCAGGGAGACTGACATCTCCTGAGTCTAGTCTCAGGGAGACTGACATCTCCTGAGTCTAGTCTCAGGAGACTGACGTCTCCTGAGTCTAGTCTCAGGATGACTGACATCTCCTGAGTCTAGTCTCAGAAAGACTGACATCTCCTGAGTCTAGTCTCAGGAAGACTGACGTCTTCTGAGTCTAGTCTCAGGAAGACTGACGTCTTCTGAGTCTAGTCTCAGGAAGACTGACGTCTCCTGAGTCTAGTCTCAGGAAGACTGACATCTCCTGAGTCTAGTCTCAGGGAGACTGACATCTCCTGAGTCTAGTCTCAGGGAGACTGACATCTCCTGAGTCTAGTCTCAGGGAGACTGACATCTCCTGAGTCTAGTCTCAGGGAGACTGACATCTCCTGAGTCTAGTCTCAGGGAGACTGACATCTCCTGAGTCTAGTCTCAGGGAGACTGACATCTCCTGAGTCTAGTCTCAGGGAGACTGACATCTCCTGAGTCTAGTCTCAGGGAGACTGACATCTCCTGAGTCTAGTCTCAGGGAGACTGACATCTCCTGAGTCTAGTCTCAGGGAGACTGACATCTCCTGAGTCTAGTCTCAGGGAGACTGACATCTCCTGAGTCTAGTCTCAGGATGACTGACGTCTCCTGAGTCTAGTCTCAGGGAGACTGACGTCTCCTGAGTCTAGTCTCAGGCAGACTGACGTCTACTGAGTCTAGTCTCAGGAAAACTGACGTCTCCTGAGTCTAGTCTCAGGCAGACTGACTTCTCCTGAGTCTAGTCTCAGGATGACTGACGTCTCCTGAGTCTAGTCTCAGGGAGACTGACATCTCCTGAGTCTAGTCTCAGGGAGACTGACATCTCCTGAGTCTAGTCTCAGGGAGACTGACATCTCCTGAGTCTAGTCTCAGGGAGACTGACATCTCCTGAGTCTAGTCTCAGGGAGACTGACATCTCCTGAGTCTAGTCTCAGGGAGACTGACATCTCCTGAGTCTAGTCTCAGGGAGACTGACATCTCCTGAGTATAGTCTCATGGAGACTGACGTCTCCTGAGTCTAGTCTAAGGAAGACTGACGTCTCCTGAGTCTAGTCTCAGGAAGACTGACGTCTTCTTAGTCTAGTCTCAGGAAGACTGACGTCTTCTGAGTCTAGTCTAAGGAAGACTGACGTCTCCTGAGTCTAGTCTCAGGAAGACTGACGTCTTCTGAGTCTAGTCTAAGGAAGACTGACGTCTCCTGGTCTAATCTCAGGAATACTGACGTCTCCTGAGTCTAGTCTGAGGAAGACTGACGTCTCCTGAGTCTAGTCTCAGGAAGATTGACGTCTACTGAGTCTAGTCTCAGGAAAACTGACGTCTCCTGAGTCTAGTCACAGGAAGGCTGACGTCTCCTGAGTCTAGTCTCAGGAAGACTGACGTCTCCTGAGTCTAATCTCAGGAAGACTGACGTCTTCTGAGTCTAGTCTAAGGAAGACTGACGTCTCCTGGTCTAATCTCAGGAATACTGACGTCTCCTGAGTCTAGTCTCAGGGAGACTGACATCTCCTGAGTCTAGTCTCGGGGAGACTGACATCTCCTGAGTCTAGTCTCATGGAGACTGACGTCTCTTCAGTCTAGTCTAAGGAAGACTGACGTCTCCTGAGTCTAGTCTCAGGAAGACTGACGTCTTCTTAGTTTAGTCTCAGGAAGACTGACATCTTCTGAGTCTAGTCTCAGGAAGACTGACGTCTCCTGAGTCTAGTCTCAGAAAGACTGACATCTCCTGAGTCTAGTCTCAGGGAGACTGACATCTCCTGAGTCTAGTCTCAGGGAGACTGACATCTCCTGAGTCTAGTCTCAGGGAGACTGACATCTCCTGAGTCTAGTCTCAGGGAGACTGACATCTCCTGAGTCTAGTCTCAGGGAGACTGACATCTCCTGAGTCTAGTCTCAGGGAGACTGACATCTCCTGAGTCTAGTCTCATGGAGACTGACGTCTCCTGAGTCTAGTCTAAGGAAGACTGACGTCTCCTGAGTCTAGTCTCAGGAAGACTGACGTCTCCTGAGTCTAGTCTCAGGAAGACTGACGTCTTCTTAGTCTAGTCTCAGGAAGACTGACGTCTTCTGAGTCTAGTCTCAGGAAGACTGACGTCTCCTGAGTCTAGTCTCAGAAAGACTGACATCTCCTGAGTCTAGTCTCAGGGAGACTGACATCTCCTGAGTCTAGTCTCAGGGAGACTGACATCTCCTGAGTCTAGTCTCAGGGAGACTGACATCTCCTGAGTCTAGTCTCAGGGAGACTGACATCTCCTGAGTCTAGTCTCAGGGAGACTGACATCTCCTGAGTCTAGTCTCAGGGAGACTGACATCTCCTGAGTCTAGTCTCATGGAGACTGACGTCTCCTGAGTCTAGTCTAAGGAAGACTGACGTCTCCTGAGTCTAGTCTCAGGAAGACTGACGTCTCCTGAGTCTAGTCTCAGGAAGACTGACGTCTTCTTAGTCTAGTTTCAGGAAGACTGACGTCTTCTGAGTCTAGTCTCAGGAAGACTGACGTCTCCTGAGTCTAGTCTCAGAAAGACTGACATCTCCTGAGTCTAGTCTCAGGGAGACTGACATCTCCTGAGTCTAGTCTCAGGGAGACTGACATCTCCTGAGTCTAGTCTCAGGGAGACTGACATCTCCTGAGTCTAGTCTCAGGGAGACTGACATTTCCTGAGTCTAGTCTCAGGGAGACTGACATCTCCTGAGTCTAGTCTCAGGGAGACTGACATCTCCTGAGTCTAGTCTCAGGGAGACTGACATCTCCTGAGTCTAGTCTCAGGGAGACTGACATCTCCTGAGTCTAGTCTCAGGGAGACTGACATCTCCTGAGTCTAGTCTCAGGGAGACTGACATCTCCTGAGTCTAGTCTCAGGGAGACTGACATCTCCTGAGTCTAGTCTCAGGGAGACTGACATCTCCTGAGTCTAGTCTCATGGAGACTGACGTCTCCTGAGCCTAGTCTAAGGAAGACTGACGTCTCCTGAGTCTAGTCTCAGGAAGACTGACGTCTTCTTAGTCTAGTCTCAGGAAGACTGACGTCTTCTGAGTCTAGTCTCAGGAAGACTGACGTCTCCTGAGTCTAGTCTCAGAAAGACTGACGTCTCCTGAGTCTAGTCTCAGAAAGACTGACATCTCCTGAGTCTAGTCTCAGGGAGACTGACATCTCCTGAGTCTAGTCTCAGGGAGACTGACATCTCCTGAGTCTAGTCTCAGGGAGACTGACATCTCCTGAGTCTAGTCTCAGGGAGACTGACATCTCCTGAGTCTAGTCTCAGGGAGACTGACATCTCCTGAGTCTAGTCTCAGGGAGACTGACATCTCCTGAGTCTAGTCTCAGGGAGACTGACATCTCCTGAGTCTAGTCTCAGGGAGACTGACATCTCCTGAGTCTAGTCTCAGGGAGACTGACATCTCCTGAGTCTAGTCTCAGGGAGACTGACATCTCCTGAGTCTAGTCTCATGGAGACTGACGTCTCCTGAGTCTAGTCTAAGGAAGACTGACGTCTCCTGAGTCTAGTCTCAGGAAGACTGACGTCTTCTTAGTCTAGTCTCAGGAAGACTGACGTCTTCTGAGTCTAGTCTAAGGAAGACTGACGTCTCCTGAGTCTAGTCTCAGGAAGACTGACGTCTTCTGAGTCTAGTCTAAGGAAGACTGACGTCTCCTGGTCTAATCTCAGGAATACTGACGTCTCCTGAGTCTAGTCTGAGGAAGACTGACGTCTCCTGAGTCTAGTCTCAGGAAGATTGACGTCTACTGAGTCTAGTCTCAGGAAAACTGACGTCTCCTGAGTCTAGTCTCAGGAAGGCTGACGTCTCCTGAGTCTAGTCTCAGGAAGACTGACGTCTCCTGAGTCTAATCTCAGGAAGACTGACGTCTCCCGAGTCTAGTCTCAGGAAGACGTCTCCTGAGTCTAGTCTCAGGAAGGTTGACGTCAACAGAGTCTAGTCTCAGGAAGACTGACGTCTCCTGAGTCTAGTCTCAGGAAGACTGACGCCTACTGAGTCTAGTCACAGGAAGACTGACGTCTCCTGAGTCTAGTCTCAGGAAGACTGACGCCTACTGAATCTAGTCTCAGGAAGATTGACGTCTCCTGAGTCTAGTCTCAGGAAGACTGACATCTCCTGAGTCTAGTCTCAGGGAGACTGACATCTCCTGAGTCTAGTCTCAGGGAGACTGACATCTCCTGAGTCTAGTCTCAGGGAGACTGACATCTCCTGAGTCTAGTCTCAGGGAGACTGACATCTCCTGAGTCTAGTCTCAGGGAGACTGACATCTCCTGAGTCTAGTCTCAGGGAGACTGACATCTCCTGAGTATAGTCTCATGGAGACTGACGTCTCCTGAGTCTAGTCTAAGGAAGACTGACGTCTCCTGAGTCTAGTCTCAGGAAGACTGACGTCTTCTTAGTCTAGTCTCAGGAAGACTGACGTCTTCTGAGTCTAGTCTAAGGAAGACTGACGTCTCCTGAGTCTAGTCTCAGGAAGACTGACGTCTTCTGAGTCTAGTCTAAGGAAGACTGACGTCTCCTGGTCTAATCTCAGGAATACTGACGTCTCCTGAGTCTAGTCTGAGGAAGACTGACGTCTCCTGAGTCTAGTCTCAGGAAGATTGACGTCTACTGAGTCTAGTCTCAGGAAAACTGACGTCTCCTGAGTCTAGTCACAGGAAGGCTGACGTCTCCTGAGTCTAGTCTCAGGAAGACTGACGTCTCCTGAGTCTAATCTCAGGAAGACTGACGTCTTCTGAGTCTAGTCTAAGGAAGACTGACGTCTCCTGGTCTAATCTCAGGAATACTGACGTCTCCTGAGTCTAGTCTCAGGGAGACTGACATCTCCTGAGTCTAGTCTCGGGGAGACTGACATCTCCTGAGTCTAGTCTCATGGAGACTGACGTCTCTTCAGTCTAGTCTAAGGAAGACTGACGTCTCCTGAGTCTAGTCTCAGGAAGACTGACGTCTTCTTAGTTTAGTCTCAGGAAGACTGACATCTTCTGAGTCTAGTCTCAGGAAGACTGACGTCTCCTGAGTCTAGTCTCAGAAAGACTGACATCTCCTGAGTCTAGTCTCAGGGAGACTGACATCTCCTGAGTCTAGTCTCAGGGAGACTGACATCTCCTGAGTCTAGTCTCAGGGAGACTGACATCTCCTGAGTCTAGTCTCAGGGAGACTGACATCTCCTGAGTCTAGTCTCAGGGAGACTGACATCTCCTGAGTCTAGTCTCAGGGAGACTGACATCTCCTGAGTCTAGTCTCATGGAGACTGACGTCTCCTGAGTCTAGTCTAAGGAAGACTGACGTCTCCTGAGTCTAGTCTCAGGAAGACTGACGTCTCCTGAGTCTAGTCTCAGGAAGACTGACGTCTTCTTAGTCTAGTCTCAGGAAGACTGACGTCTTCTGAGTCTAGTCTCAGGAAGACTGACGTCTCCTGAGTCTAGTCTCAGAAAGACTGACATCTCCTGAGTCTAGTCTCAGGGAGACTGACATCTCCTGAGTCTAGTCTCAGGGAGACTGACATCTCCTGAGTCTAGTCTCAGGGAGACTGACATCTCCTGAGTCTAGTCTCAGGGAGACTGACATCTCCTGAGTCTAGTCTCAGGGAGACTGACATCTCCTGAGTCTAGTCTCAGGGAGACTGACATCTCCTGAGTCTAGTCTCAGGGAGACTGACATCTCCTGAGTCTAGTCTCATGGAGACTGACGTCTCCTGAGTCTAGTCTAAGGAAGACTGACGTCTCCTGAGTCTAGTCTCAGGAAGACTGACGTCTCCTGAGTCTAGTCTCAGGAAGACTGACGTCTTCTTAGTCTAGTTTCAGGAAGACTGACGTCTTCTGAGTCTAGTCTCAGGAAGACTGACGTCTCCTGAGTCTAGTCTCAGAAAGACTGACATCTCCTGAGTCTAGTCTCAGGGAGACTGACATCTCCTGAGTCTAGTCTCAGGGAGACTGACATCTCCTGAGTCTAGTCTCAGGGAGACTGACATCTCCTGAGTCTAGTCTCAGGGAGACTGACATTTCCTGAGTCTAGTCTCAGGGAGACTGACATCTCCTGAGTCTAGTCTCAGGGAGACTGACATCTCCTGAGTCTAGTCTCAGGGAGACTGACATCTCCTGAGTCTAGTCTCAGGGAGACTGACATCTCCTGAGTCTAGTCTCAGGGAGACTGACATCTCCTGAGTCTAGTCTCAGGGAGACTGACATCTCCTGAGTCTAGTCTCAGGGAGACTGACATCTCCTGAGTCTAGTCTCATGGAGACTGACGTCTCCTGAGCCTAGTCTAAGGAAGACTGACGTCTCCTGAGTCTAGTCTCAGGAAGACTGACGTCTTCTTAGTCTAGTCTCAGGAAGACTGACGTCTTCTGAGTCTAGTCTCAGGAAGACTGACGTCTCCTGAGTCTAGTCTCAGAAAGACTGACGTCTCCTGAGTCTAGTCTCAGAAAGACTGACATCTCCTGAGTCTAGTCTCAGGGAGACTGACATCTCCTGAGTCTAGTCTCAGGGAGACTGACATCTCCTGAGTCTAGTCTCAGGGAGACTGACATCTCCTGAGTCTAGTCTCAGGGAGACTGACATCTCCTGAGTCTAGTCTCAGGGAGACTGACATCTCCTGAGTCTAGTCTCAGGGAGACTGACATCTCCTGAGTCTAGTCTCAGGGAGACTGACATCTCCTGAGTCTAGTCTCAGGGAGACTGACATCTCCTGAGTCTAGTCTCAGGGAGACTGACATCTCCTGAGTCTAGTCTCAGGGAGACTGACATCTCCTGAGTCTAGTCTCAGGGAGACTGACATCTCCTGAGTCTAGTCTCATGGAGACTGACGTCTCCTGAGTCTAGTCTAAGGAAGACTGACGTCTCCTGAGTCTAGTCTCAGGAAGACTGACGTCTTCTTAGTCTAGTCTCAGGAAGACTGACGTCTTCTGAGTCTAGTCTAAGGAAGACTGACGTCTCCTGAGTCTAGTCTCAGGAAGACTGACGTCTTCTGAGTCTAGTCTAAGGAAGACTGACGTCTCCTGGTCTAATCTCAGGAATACTGACGTCTCCTGAGTCTAGTCTGAGGAAGACTGACGTCTCCTGAGTCTAGTCTCAGGAAGATTGACGTCTACTGAGTCTAGTCTCAGGAAAACTGACGTCTCCTGAGTCTAGTCTCAGGAAGGCTGACGTCTCCTGAGTCTAGTCTCAGGAAGACTGACGTCTCCTGAGTCTAATCTCAGGAAGACTGACGTCTCCCGAGTCTAGTCTCAGGAAGACGTCTCCTGAGTCTAGTCTCAGGAAGGCTGACGTCAACAGAGTCTAGTCTCAGGAAGACTGACGTCTCCTGAGTCTAGTCTCAGGAAGACTGACGCCTACTGAGTCTAGTCACAGGAAGACTGACGTCTCCTGAGTCTAGTCTCAGGAAGACTGACGCCTACTGAATCTAGTCTCAGGAAGATTGACGTCTCCTGAGTCTAGTCTCAGGAAGACTGACATCTCCTGAGTCTAGTCTCAGGGAGACTGACATCTCCTGAGTCTAGTCTCAGGGAGACTGACATCTCCTGAGTCTAGTCTCAGGGAGACTGACATCTCCTGAGTCTAGTCTCAGGGAGACTGACATCTCCTGAGTCTAGTCTCAGGGAGACTGACATCTCCTGAGTCTAGTCTCAGGGAGATTGACATCTCCTGAGTCTAGTCTCACGGAGACTGACGTCTCCTGAGTCTAGTCTAAGGAAGACTGACGTCTCCTGAGTCTAGTCTCAGGAAGACTGACGTCTCCTGAGTCTAGTCTCAGGAAGACTGACGTCTTCTGAGTCTAGTCTCAGGAAGACTGACGTCTCCTGAGTCTAGTCTCAGGAAGACTGACGTCTCCTGAGTCTAGTCTCAGGGAGACTGACATCTCCTGAGTCTAGTCTCAGGGAGACTGACATCTCCTGAGTCTAGTCTCAGGGAGACTGACATCTCCTGAGTCTAGTCTCAGGGAGACTGACATCTCCTGAGTCTAGTCTCAGGGAGACTGACATCTCCTGAGTCTAGTCTCAGGGAGACTGACATCTCCTGAGTCTAGTCTCAGGGAGACTGACATCTCCTGAGTCTAGTCTCAGGGAGACTGACATCTCCTGAGTCTAGTCTCAGGGAGACTGACATCTCCTGAGTCTAGTCTCAGGGAGACTGACATCTCCTGAGTCTAGTCTCAGGGAGACTGACATCTCCTGAGTCTAGTCTCAGGGAGACTGACATCTCCTGAGTCTAGTCTCAGGGAGATTGACATCTCCTGAGTCTAGTCTCACGGAGACTGACGTCTCCTGAGTCTAGTCTAAGGAAGACTGACGTCTCCTGAGTCTAGTCTCAGGAAGACTGACGTCTCCTGAGTCTAGTCTCAGGAAGACTGACGTCTTCTTAGTCTAGTCTCAGGAAGACTGACGTCTTCTGAGTCTAGTCTCAGGAAGACTGACTTCTTCTTAGTCTAGTCTCAGGAAGACTGACGTCTTCTGAGTCTAGTCTCAGGAAGACTGACGTCTCCTGAGTCTAGTCTCAGAAAGACTGACGTCTCCTGAGTCTAGTCTCAGAAAGACTGACATCTCCTGAGTCTAGTCTCAGGGAGACTGACATCTCCTGAGTCTAGTCTCAGGGAGACTGACATCTCCTGAGTCTAGTCTCAGGGAGACTGACATCTCCTGAGTCTAGTCTCAGGGAGACTGACATCTCCTGAGTCTAGTCTCAGGGAGACTGACATCTCCTGAGTCTAGTCTCAGGGAGACTGACATCTCCTGAGTCTAGTCTCAGGGAGACTGACATCTCCTGAGTCTAGTCTCAGGGAGACTGACATCTCCTGAGTCTAGTCTCAGGGAGACTGACATCTCCTGAGTCTAGTCTCATGGAGACTGACGTCTCCTGAGTCTAGTCTAAGGAAGACTGACGTCTCCTGAGTCTAGTCTCAGGAAGACTGACGTCTTCTTAGTCTAGTCTCAGGAAGACTGACGTCTTCTGAGTCTAGTCTAAGGAAGACTGACGTCTCCTGAGTCTAGTCTCAGGAAGACTGACGTCTTCTGATTCTAGTCTAAGGAAGACTGACGTCTCCTGGTCTAATCTCAGGAATACTGACGTCTCCTGAGTCTAGTCTGAGGAAGACTGACGTCTCCTGAGTCTAGTCTCAGGAAGATTGACGTCTACTGAGTCTAGTCTCAGGAAAACTGACGTCTCCTGAGTCTAGTCTCAGGAAGGCTGACGTCTCCTGAGTCTAGTCTCAGGAAGACTGACGTCTCCTGAGTCTAATCTCAGGAAGACTGACGTCTCCCGAGTCTAGTCTCAGGAAGACGTCTCCTGAGTCTAGTCTCAGGAAGGCTGACGTCAACTGAGTCTAGTCTCAGGAAGACTGACGTCTCCTGAGTCTAGTCTCAGGAAGACTGACGCCTACTGAGTCTAGTCTCAGGAAGACTGACGTCTCCTGAGTCTAGTCTCAGGAAGACTGACGCCTACTGAGTCTAGTCTCAGGAAGACTGACGTCTCCTGAGTCTAGTCTCAGGAAGACTGACGCCTACTGAGTCTAGTCTCAGGAAGACTGACGTCTCCTGAGTCTAGTCTCAGGAAGACTGTTGCCTACTGAATCTAGTCTCAGGAAGATTGACGTCTCCTGAGTCTAGTCTCAGGAAGACTGACGCCTACTGAGTCTAGTCTCAAGAAGATTGACGTCTCCTGAGTCTAGTCTCAGGAAGACTGACGTCTCCTGAGTCTAGTCTCAGGAAGACTGACGCCTACTGAGTCTAGTCTCAAGAAGATTGACGTCTCCTGAGTCTAGTCTCAGGAAGACTGACGTCTCCTGAGTCTAGTCTCAGGAAGACTGACGCCTACTGAGTCTAGTCTCAGGAAGACTGACGTCTCCTGAGTCTAGTCTCAGTCAGACTGACATCTCCTGAGTCTAGTCTCAGGGAGACTGACATCTCCTGAGTCTAGTCTCAGGAAGACTGACGTCTCCTGAGTCTAGTCTCAGGAAGACTGACGCCTACTGAGTCTAGTCTCAAGAAGATTGACGCCTACTGAATCTAGTCTCAGGAAGATTGACGTCTCCTGAGTCTAGTCTCAGGAAGACTGACGCCTACTGAGTCTAGTCTCAAGAAGATTGACGTCTCCTGAGTCTAGTCTCAGGAAGACTGACGTCTCCTGAGTCTAGTCTCAGGAAGACTGACGCCTACTGAGTCTAGTCTCAAGAAGATTGACGTCTCCTGAGTCTAGTCTCAGGAAGACTGACGTCTCCTGAGTCTAGTCTCAGGAAGACTGACGCCTACTGAGTCTAGTCTCAAGAAGATTGACGTCTCCTGAGTCTAGTCTCAGGAAGACTGACGTCTCCTGAGTCTAGTCTCAGGAAGACTGACGCCTACTGAATCTAGTCTCAGGAAGATTGACGTCTCCTGAGTCTAGTCTCAGGAAGACTGACGCCTACTGAGTCTAGTCTCAAGAAGATTGACGTCTCCTGAGTCTAGTCTCAGGAAGACTGACGTCTCCTGAGTCTAGTCTCAGGGAGACTGACATCTCCTGAGTCTAGTCTCAGGGAGACTGACATCTCCTGAGTCTAGTCTCAGGGAGACTGACATCTCCTGAGTCTAGTCTCAGGATGACTGACGTCTCCTGAGTCTAGTCTCAGGAAGACTGACGTCTACTGAATCTAGTCCCAGGAAGACTGACGTCTTCTGAGTCTAGTCTCAGGAAGACTGACGTCTTCTGAGTCTAGTCTCAGGAAGGCTGACGTCTCCTGAGTCTAGTCTCAGGAAGGCTGACGTCTCCTGAGTCTAGTCTCAGGAGGTGCAGCTATTGTTACTGAAACAGATTAAATCAAACTTGAAATAGTTGGAATAAGATAATTTTCTAGAGAATGCCTTTTCTGATCTGCTTCAAACTTTTACCAACAGTTGGCATAATTTAACACAGTTTTTGACTCACTTTGACGTGTGCAACTTCCAGTTATCCTGTTGTATTAAGTAAATTGTTTCAAATGTCATAACTAGAGAATGTCTCTTCCGATCTGTTTCAAACCCTAAATATTGGAGTATTTTAAGGGGAAGCATTTTTATATTAATGTTGGGTAATGTGGGTGAACATTTGTAATTTTCTTCCAATTTAATTGATTTGGAAATCTTAGATTTTTTTTTTTTTTTTTTTTTTTTTGCAGAATTTTAGAAAACTGCAAGTAGTTGTTAAATTAAAATGAATATTGCAAATTATAAACATTCGATGTTTCATTGATATTAAGATTAACGAGGGGAAACTTTCCTATTTTTCAGAACATTTTCAGTAATGTTTTCCTTTGATTTCCTATGATTTTTTCTTACTCAAGGACGCATTGTTCGAGTGGCTTACAATTTTCATTGTGTAATGTGTCATGGAGAAGATTCACTGCTGTATTTGCATGTATCGGTGTGCTACATGCAGTGATACACAGGTCATTCCCAAATTTAGTTTGTGTGTGACAGGCGGAGACAGACTTCTGGTCGACACACGTAATGTTGTGTCATGTGTTGTCACTTTTAATCACTAAATGATACACTTTTATTTTACGTTTTCCCATTATTTTATCGTAATGCTAACGTGAGACTCTTAATCCAGGGAATTATCCTCCCCTGGCTATACTCAGATTTAAATGCCTCCCATTCCACAGTCCCAATGGGATTCGCACTTTCCTCTGAATAAATAACAGTTGTGAGCTGCATGTGTGGCATACAAAGAATGTTACAATTTATTCGGCGTATGTTGCACTCCCATATAGGCTACCTCCCAACCAGCGAATCAGGCGCTAAGGGTTTAACGATAACTAGGGTACATGTAGTTAAATCAGTACCTTGGTTTACTGACCAATCACAGGCAAGCCCACTGAAGCTGAAACAACATGGTTCACTTGCGGTTAGCATTGGCAGACTTGCCTAGCTGCTGGTTGAGTACTGTGTACTCTCTCTGGCTTCTGCTTTGCCATCTGTCACCGTGGTGTACACTTATTATTCTATCTGTACATATTGTACACGTATATATATAGTGTGTGACATATACATTTAAATCTACTGCTGAGTTTTCTTGCTCCAGTTCCCATTACGACCAGGTCTCACAGATAATTATTTACCTGTGCTCGTAACAGCATGCATAGTAAACAGCTGATGCATCATATAAAATAGATAACGAGTTCCAGGGCTTTAGGCTTTGTGGGCACAGTTGTCGTTGTAATATACATCTGTTCAGTTCCAAACTTTTGGGGCTGATGTGTTATCTTCAGAGGAAGTGATCTAGTGATGTTAGGTTCTGTTATCTTCAGAGGAAGTTATCTAGTGATGTTAGGTTGTGTTTCTTCAGAGGAAGTGATCTAGTGATGTTAGGTTGTGTTATCTTCAGAGGAAGTTATCTAGTGATGTTAGGTTGTGTTATCTTCAGAGGAAGTTATCTAGTGATGTTAGGTTGTGTTATCTTCAGAGGAAGTTATCTAGTGATGTTAGGTTGTGTTATCTTCAGAGGAAGTTATCTAGTGATGTTAGGTTGTGTTATCTTCAGAGGAAGTTATCTAGTGATGTTAGGTTGTGTTATCTTCAGAAGAAGTTATCTAGTGATGTTAGGTTGTGTTATCTTCAGAGGAAGTTATCTAGTGATGTTAGGTTGTGTTATCTTCAGAAGAAGTTATCTAGTGATGTTAGGTTGTGTTATCTTCAGAGGAAGTGATCTAGTGATGTTAGGTTGTGTTATCTTCAGAGGAAGTGATCTAGTGATGGTAGGTTGTGTTATCTTCAGAGGAAGTTATCTAGTGATGTTAGGTTGTGTTATCTTCAGAGGAAGTGATCTAGTGATGTTAGGTTGTGTTATCTTCAGAGGAAGTGATCTAGTGATGTTAGGTTGTGTTATCTTCAGAGGAAGTTATCTAGTGATGTTAGGTTGTGTTATCTTCAGAGGAAGTGATCTAGTGATGTTAGGTTGTGTTATCTTCAGAGGAAGTTATCTAGTGATGTTAGGTTGTGTTTCTTCAGAGGAAGTTATCTAGTGATGTTAGGTTGTGTTATCTTCAGAGGAAGTTATCTAGTGATGTTAGGTTGTGTTATCTTCAGAGGAAGTTATCTAGTGATGTTAGGTTGTGTTATCTTCAGAGGAAGTTATCTAGTGATGTTAGGTTGTGTTATCTTCAGAGGAAGTTATCTAGTGATGTTAGGTTGTGTTATCTTCAGAGGAAGTTATCTAGTGATGTTAGGATGTGTTATCTTCAGAAGAAGTTATCTAGTGATGTTAGGTTGTGTTATCTTCAGAGGAAGTTATCTAGTGATGTTAGGTTGTGTTATCTTCAGAGGAAGTTATCTAGTGATGTTATGATGTGTTATCTTCAGAAGAAGTTATCTAGTGATGTTAGGTTGTGTTATCTTCAGAGGAAGTTATCTAGTGATGTTAGGTTGTGTTATCTTCAGAGGAAGTGATCTAGTGATGTTAGGTTGTGTATGTTATGTGTCAGTTTTAATCATCAGATGGGTTTCTGTGAGATAATTTGGGACTGACTCTCATGATGAGAAGTCAGAATGTTTAAGTTTTCTTGGTTATCCTAGATTAAATCAACTTAAAGTTCTTTTATGAGCTTCTAACATCCCAATGTGCAACTAACTTCCCATTGTGCCTCTAACTACCCAATATGCCTCTAACTTCCCATTGTGCCTCTAACTTCCCATTGTGCCTCTAACTTCCCATTGTGCCTCTAACTTCCCATTGTTAACAATTATGTTATGCTAAGTTACCTAAAACATAATTACTCTCTTAAAAGTTGGTCAACCTAACTAAGAAAAAGCTGGATTGATTTTTGCCTGTACGATTTACATATTTTTTTTTAAATTTGGTGACGTGGAAGTTTACCTTTCCATGCTAATGATGTTGCCAAGGTACTACACTTGGCTCCAGTTCGCGGATAGTGAGAAGGCAGCTATACCACAACAAGACGGGCAGCGACAGTAACTACACTCTGGCTGTAACCTTCACAAGAGCATCACTTCATCTGAGAGAGTTCATTCCTAGAGAGCCTATTTGTGTGTTTCCTAACAATAAAACATGAGATGAGGTTAGATACAACTCACTGAATGTAAATATAGTTAGAAACCCCCTAACCTAATACTGTAAAACAAGTTTTAAACAAACAAGAGATGCGAGCGAGAGAGAGAGAGAGAGAGAGAGAGAGAGCTCAGCCTGACAGGATAGGACTGCAGTCAAAATTGGTGGAGTGCTGCAGCTTTGTGATAGTTCCAGGCGGCTGGACAGCATCATTCCTGGTAGCCTAGCAACATTGCTACATGCCTCTCACCTTCCAATATGCCTCTCACTCATTTATGGAATCAGTGACCCACATCCAGCGAGCCCTGCCTTGGGAAATTATTCATCTCTCAATTAAATCCAGTTACCCGATAATTATCGTTGTTTATGCTTTTTCTCCTCGTTGCTACATTCACGTGAAGGGTTAAAACCGTGTGGGCCATTCATAAGGTCCTACCCAAAGAGATGCGCTAGTTGTATTAGTAGTTGTCGTAGTCGTGAAGGCTATGTACATGTCCTCAGAATCAAGATTCCATGATGTTGCAGTGTCTGACAAGTACTAACCCATCCCTTTGGGAAGGACCTACTTCCACTGGGGAATCCCGCCTACCAGCGACTATGCCCTCGTCTGCTACACGTCCCCTTTCCACCTGACGTTAGTATATAAGCGCCAAGCTCCTTGCCTCTGCTTCAGATTCTCCACGACTACGGTGCTCTTCGCACCAACTCCAAGGTTGAGGGACTGATTACCTCATCTTCTGAAGTATATAGTTCTGATGTCTTCAAATCCCAGAATCTGTATTGATAAAGCCACTGGATGGCGAAACGTCTACAATAAAGATACCCAGATGTTGCACATGTGTCTTAATTTCATTCAGGAAAATTAACAGCAACTTCAGGAAAACTTGAAGTTTGTTATCAGTTTAATAATTTACAACATAATGTATAAAGTAAAATATTTACTTA